>NC_069503.1:1100326789-1100536789 GCF_027579735.1 Bombina bombina | reverse complement strand
GAGCATACCATTTTTTACAACTTTCCAATTTACTTTGATTATCTAATTTGCTTCATTCTCTTGATATCCTTTGATGAAGGAACAGTAATGCACTACTAAGAGCTAACTGAAAGCCTGTGACTACCTAGATATACATTTTAGCAAAGCATACAAAGAAAATGAAACAAATTAGATCAAATAAATAAATTGGAAAGCAAATTAAAATGACATGCTCAAAAGAAAAAAAAATGTTTCATATCCCTTTAAGTAGTTACTGATAAGCAATCCTCAAACTAAAATATATACATTTGTTGTTTGTTTTTTTAGGTAGAAACTGTGGTTGCTGAACCTGGACTTCCTGTAAGTATTTTTGATTCAGACACTTTATCTACTGGTAATCACGGGATCAAACATTATATCTAGATGGTTAAAATATAAGGAAACTCAAGGTCATGGTCAAAAGAAGGTTTTGTAGCCTGAAAATTAGTTGTCATGGCAACAGATTAGTCATGCTGCAAACATCAGTGAATTTTAATTTCAATAACATAATCCTTAAAGTATTTAATGAGCATTGAAAACATACAAAGTAAACAGGCTGTAGTCGATTGGATTGCGGCACAGTTCAACATTCTGCATCCTGGTAACCAATCAACAGTTGTTTAGATTAGATGTCATCATTATTTCTTAACCATTTGATTGCCAAATACAGCTGCAACACACCATACACAACTATCCCAGCAAGTACAACATCAGCATATGTAATTATATTGTTAAGCTTTGCTTGCATAAAAATAATTTGATATTTTATAGCATAATCTGTTGTTTTGTAGCTATAAATGTTTGCAGATTGTAACGATTTAATCTCATTCTCCGCTGAATCCTCCTTCTATTCACCTTGTTTTGTTTTTATACCCTACGACCTTGTGTTCTCACAGCAATGTAGGTACCGGTATCCGTATCAGCAGAATCCAGCTGCTACAAAGTAAACAATCAATATCCAAACACATTCGCAGCAAATCCTGAATGGAACTGTTCAGGAAATTAAAAAAAAGAATAAAATATATGTTTTGCTGTATTTTAATGTATAGTATATTTATACAGATATGTAAAGATTTACCTAGAGGGTGTTTGTGTGTTTATAACATATTAATTGCACATCTAATGTGTTAACATAAATAGCTTGCATTATCCATGATGTGAATAACCTGCAGTGGTCATAGCAGAGTTAGTGTATTTGCATTAGATAGGGTTAATTTTATTGCATGATAATTTCCAAGTCCTATGATCGCCATAAGTTTTATTAATTGGTTTTCTTATAAATTAGTGATCCCTAGATATCAAGTAAAAGTGCATGTTCCCTCTGTGTATTCCTGGCTTCTAGTTGTGAGAAATATATAAACTCACACTGCTGAGGTGGGTTTTTAATGGACAGAAAATTTCCCAGTGCATTGGGAAACGCAAAAACAAAAATACACTACTGGAATATACACCTTTGTTTCCTATGGTGTTCAGACTCATCCGCATATACCACAATTAATCCTAACTTTAATGTTCCCATCTTTTTTATTAACCATAACTGCCATTTGTATTTCTAACCATGACCCCTGATAACTACATTTCCTCTTCCTACAAATAATAGCATCGAGGGAGTCACAGCAAGTGTTAATGACAGTAATTGGTAGCAGTTTTGCTTGACATGACTTATGGGTCTTTGCAATTAGGGTTAATTACAGATAGGGTTGTGGTTAGGGTTAATCCTAATGAGTCACAGGATTAATGACAGATGTTTTTGTTTTTAGCGGTAATATTAGGTATGGTTGTGCTTTTGATTGATTACATGCAGGGGGTGCATTTAAGGGTTATGACAGGCAGGGTTACACAGTTAATAACAGGCTGGGTTAGCATTTAGGTTTAGTGACAAAAAATGAGTCACAGGGTTAATGACAGATAGGGTTGTGGTTAGGGTTAATGACAGATAAGGTTGTGTTTAGGGTTAATGACAAATAGGGTTGTGGTTAGGGTTAATGACAGATAGGGTTTTGGTTAGGGTTAATGTCAGGTATGGTTGTGCTTTTGGTTGATTACATACAGGGGGTGCATATAAGGGTTATTACAGGCAGGGTTATACAGTTAATAACAGGTGGGGTTAGTGACATGAAGTGAGTGACAGGGTTAATGTCAAGTATGGTTGTGCTTTTGGTTGATTACATACAGGGGGTTATTACAGGCAGGGTTATACATTTAAAAACAGGTGGGGTTAGTGACATGGAGTGAGTGACAGGGTTAATGTCAGATAGGGTTGTGGTTAGGGTTAATGACAGATAGGGTTGTGCTGTTGGTTGATTACATGCAGAGGAGTGATTTATGGGTTATGACAGACAGGGTTACACAGTTTATAATAGGTTGGGTTAGTGACAAGAAGTGAGTCACAGGGTTAATGACAGGTGGGATTAATGGTTGGAGTTAATGATAAATGTAGGTTGTGGTTCTGGTTCATGACATGCAGGGGTCCTTAGGAACAGAGAGGATCACGGTTAATTACAGATAATTAAATATGAAAGATTTAAGATTTATGATAAAACATTAAGGGCTAGATTACATATGGAGCACAACTTTGTGCATCTACAAACCCGTAATTTGCGCTCAATGCTTTTATTTTATGTGAGTGTTATTGAGCACGAGATTACGGGTTGAAAGCTATTTTTGTGACTTTGCCATTGCATCCTCATGCTCAACAGCGAGCATAATGGTGATTTTTTTCCCCTATAGTCTTGAATGGAGCCTCATTTCTTCTAAAGATGTGGTAAGTCCACGGGTTCATCTTAATTACTGTTGGGAATACCACTCCTCGCCAGCAGGAGGAGGCAAAGAGCACCACAGTAAAAACTGTACCACTTCCTTACCCATAAACCCCAGTCATTCTCTTTGCCTCTAAGTGCATGGAGGAGGTGAAGTTTAGTGTGTAATTAAAAAAGTGTTTTCTGTGAAGATTGATACTTCAAGCAAGCTACAGGGTATAGCCTTATTCCACGTTAGTCTTTACGGTTGAGCTGTGGTGGCTTTAAAGCGGTCGGGAACTTGCAAAGCGGTACTTGCTGTGTTTCTCCACATATGCTGCCTTCAGATACCAAAGTTAGTTACTTTGCTATCTGCACTTGTCCTGGTCTCTGTGAGGAAAAGGTGTCCTCTCATACCTATGAGCTGTCTTCATGTCGGACATCTAAGCAGGTAAGTGCGGGTCTTCCAGGTGGGAGAGGGGCACTTAAGATACTCTGCTGTGGTTTGTGTAAGGGACGGTATTAGCTCACCCATGGTTTTAGGGTTCGCTATGGCATGTTGCAGGCACAGAATTTTTGTGAGAGACCATATGGGATACCTTTTGTCTTAACTCAGGGCCCGTTTTTTTTGTAGGGGTGCTGACTTAAACTAATTTGCTAAGACGACGGGCGGTTTTAATTTTAACCAAGCTCCCCTCCTTCCCAGTTGCCGCAGGAGGTTTTCGCGCCTTCCTGATGTCTGCTTACGTCATCGGGCCTGCTTGTCTCAGCTCTGATCACTGCGGAGGCTGTTTGTTATATGCGGCTGTTGGTGAGGATGCGCATAGAAAGGAGATTCCGCTGCTCGTGGTGGTAAGGGCACCTCAGTATACTGACGTGCGGAGGGAGGTTAAGTCGGAGCATTAACGCTCACTTCCTAAATGTATCTGTTTTTTTGGCAACAAGTTTCCTTATCAAGCTAAGGTGATTTTTTTTTTTAATAGCGCTAACCGCTCTCGGTTGGCTGGGGGGATAATAGCCAGATATGTCTGACATGGATCAGGAGTCCGCTCAGTTTAATCCTTGTTTATTGTGTTTAGACGCACAAATTGCAGCACTCATGCAATTCTGTTCTTCCTGTGTTAAACAAACATTACAGGGCAAAGATGTGTTTTTTAATGTGAAGCCTAATGTCTCTCAGGAGGATGCTGTCCAGGTTACCAGGACCTTCCTCTATTTCATCCCAAGCCTCTATGGCATCTAACACTGTGTCCTGTGGTTCCTCTCTAACTCCCAGTGGAGCATTTTTAAAGGCAGAGATTGCTGCACAGGTATCCTTAACGGTATCTGCAGCTTTAGCCGAGTTTTCCAAATTTTCAGGGAAGCGCAAGAGGAAGTCTAAAAACTCAGAGAATAAGGTATCTGTTCCTAACTTTGAACCTCAGGTTCCTCTAAGATTAGAGGATGAGGAGGACTCTCACTCGGAGGGTGACATTTCAGATTCGGACAGTGTAATGCGCTTCTCTGATGGTGAAGGATCTTCCTTCAGATTTAAGCTTGAACACCTTTGTTTACTATTAAAGGAGGTTTTAGCTACCTTGGATGACTCAGAGACTCAGGCAGTAGTAACGCCTAAGAAGTCTAGTAAGCTTAATAGTTTTTTTTTTAAGTTCCTTCCTCTTCTGAGGTTTTCCCGGTACCAGATAGGGCTAAGAAAATCGTAGCCCAAGAGTGGGAGAAGCCAGGAGTGGCTTTTACACCATCACTGGTGTTTAGGAAAATGTTTCCAGTAGAGTCATCTATTAAGAAATCTTGGTCTTCAGTGCCCAAGGTAGAAGGTGCCATTTCTACCCTGGCCAAGAGAGCTACTATACCTATTGAGGATAGTTGCTCTTTCAAGAATCCCATGGATAAAAAGATGGAGGCCTATCTAAAGAAGATTTATGTTCATCTTGGTCTCCAATGGCAACCAGTGGTATGTATTGCCATGGTGATTAGTGCAGCTTTTATTGTTTTAAGGCATTGACGGACTCTCTACAAGAGGAGATGCCTCTAGATTAGATCCCGGACAGGATCAGAGCTCTCAAGTTTGCCAATTCCTATATTGCTGATGCGGTCCTTCAGGTCTGGGAGCTAAGGCTTCAAGTTTTGCAGTTTTGGACAGAAGGGCTTTATGGTTAAAGTCTTGGTCAGCTTATGATTTGTCTAAGGTTAAGCTGATGGCTCTTCCTTACAAGAGGAAGACCTTATTTGGACCGGGTTTGGTGGAAATCATTTCTGATATTACAGGTGGAAAAGGGTCTTTTCTGCCCCAGGATAAGAGGAACAAGCCTAAAGGATGTCAGAGTAATTTTCGTTCCTTTCGAAACTTTAGAGAAAAGTCTTCCTCGTCCTCGTCCCAACAAGATAATAACAAGCCATCCTGGAAGCCAAACCAGTTCTGGAATAAAGGAAAGCAGGCCAAGAAGCCTGCGGCCGACTCTAAGTTGGCATAAAGGGGTTGCCCCCGATCCAGGCTTGGATCAAGTAGGGGGCAGACTTTCTCAGTTCGCTAAGGTCTGGTTAAGAGATGTTCCAGACCCGTTGGCAGTGGAAATTGTTTCTCAGGGCTACAGGTTGGAATTCAAGGGTTGTCGTTCCAGGGGAAGGTTTCACCTTTCCAGATTATCTGCAAACCAGATAAAGAGAGAAGCTCTTCTTAAAGTGTGTCGAAGATCTTTTGGCCCTGGGAGTGATTGTACCTGTTCAAACCTCTTTGTGGTCCCCAAAAATGAGGGGACCTTCTGCCCGATTCTAGATTTAAAATGACTCAACAAATTCCTCAAGGTTCCATCCTTCAAGATGGAGTTTAATTCAGATGATTCTCCCTTTGAACCAAGAGGGTCAGTTTATGACGACCATAGATCTAAAGGATAAATACTTGCATATTGCCATTCACAGGGATCATCACAAGTTCCTCCGGTCACACTGGTGGAAAGTGAATCTGGAAAAGAGCTCTCTAGTTCCAGCAACAAGAGTAGTGTTCCTAGGGGCAATCATAGACTCTGTCTGATGAAGATCTTCCTGATGGAGACCAGAACAGACAAGCTCCTCTCGGCTTGTCGATCTCTGCAGGAGACGCCTCGCCCTTCAGTTGCCGAATGTATGGAGGTAATTGGCTAATGGTGGCAGCCATGGACATCATTCTGTTTGCTCGATTTCACCTGAGAGCTCTGCAGTTGTGCATGCTCAGTCAGTGGAACAGAGATTATGTGGATCTATCCCCAAAACTAACTGTAGATCAGAATACGGAAGATTCTCTTCGGTGGTGGCTATCTCGGGATCACCTGACCCAGGGCACCTACTTTTGGAGACCTTCTTGGGTGTTAGTGACCACAGACACCAGTCTAGTGGGCTGGGGAGCAGTCTGGAATTCCCTCAAGGCTCAGGGTCTTTGGACTTAAGAGGAGTCTGTACTTCCGATCAACATTTTAGAGTTGAGAGCAATTTACAATGCATTGTTGGCCTGGCCTCAGTTGGCCTTAACTTCAGTGGCATACATCAACTACCAGGGGGAAACTCAGAGTTCTCTAGCTATGAGGGAGGTGTCACAGATCATTCAGTGGGCAGAGAATCACTGTTGTTGTCTGTCGGCCATCCACATTCTGAGAGTGGAAAACTGGGAAGTGGACTTCCTAAGCAGACAGATGTTCTCCAGGTTGATATCCAAATGGGGGATTCCAGAGTTGGACCTCATGGCTTCTCAACAAAATGCCAAGCTTCCAAAAGTACGGTTCCAGGTCGAGGGATCCTCAAGCCTGCCTAATAGACGCATTGGCAGTCCCTTGGAGCTTTGGAAGGGACTATCTGTTTCCTCCATTTGCTCTTCTTCCTCGGGTGATTGCTTGCATAAGACAGGAAAGGGCATCAGTGATTCTAATTGCTCTGGCTTGGCCTAGAAGAATCTGGTATGTAGATCTAGTGGAGATGTCATCTCTACCTCTGTGGAGGCTTCCCCTGAGGAAGGATCTTCTTCTTCAGGGACATTTTCTTCATCCAAACCTCAAGTCGGTAATTGAGACTATGATCCAGGCTCGTAAACCAGTTACCAGGAAAATTTACCATAAGATATGGAGAAAATATCTTTTTTGGTGTGAAGCCAAGGGATATTCTTGGAGTAAGATTAGGATTCCAAGAATTTTGTCCTTTCTCCAGGATGGGTCAAATTTCAGCTTTATCGGTGCTATTGCACAAGCGTTTGGCGGATGTGCTAGATGTTCAATCCTTTTGTCAGGCTTTGGTAAAAATTAGGCCTGTGTTTAAGGCTGTTACTCTTGTTCTTAAGGTTTTGCAGCGGCGTCCATTTGAGCCGATGCATTCTCTTGATGTTAAGCTTCTATCTTGGAAGGTTTTGTTTCTGTTGGCAATTTCTTCTGCACGGAGGGTATCTGAACTTTCCACCTTGCAGTTTGATTCTCCTTATCTTATTTTTCATGCATATAAGGCTGTTCTGCGCACTAAGTTGGGATTTCTTCCCAAAGTTGTTTCTACTAAGAATATTAATCAGGAAATTGTTGTTCTTCGGATAAAGAACATTTGTTACATAATTTGGACGTGGTCCATGCTCTTAAGTTTTATTTGGAGGCGACTAAAGACTTTTGCAAGTCGTCTGCTCTTTTTGTTTGTTTTTCTGGAAAGAATAGAGGTCAGAAGGCTTCTGCCTCTACTCTTGCTTTGTGGTTGCGAAGTGTAATTCGCATGGCATATGAGTCTTCTGGGAAGCAGCCTTCAGAGAGAATTAGGGCTCATTTCACCAGGGTCGTATGCCTCTTCTTGGGCTTTCAAAAATGAAGCTTCTATGGAGCAGATTTACAAGGCTGGTGCCTTCCGTTTAGGCATGCTGGCTTTTATCCCTCCCTATTCATCTGTGTCCTCTAGCTTGGGTATTAGTTCCAAACAGTAATTAAGATGAACCCGTGGACTCACAACATTTTTAGAAGAAAACAAAATTTATGCTTAAATTTTAGGCTTAAAATTTATCTCTTCATGATGTGGTGATTGCACGGACCCATCCTTTTTTTCGTAGCTTTTTATGGGTTTTTGACTAAACCTCAGACACCTCCGCACCTTGTATTGCTTTCCTTTCTCCATTTACTTTCGGTCGAATGACTGGGGTTTATGGGTAAGGAAGTGATACTTATCAGTTTTTACTGTGGTGCTCTTTGCCTCCTCCTGCTGGCGAGGAGTGGTATTTCCAATAGTAATTAAGATGAACCCGTGGACTCACCACATCTTGAAGAAATACATTTATCAGGTAAGCATAAATTTTGTTTTTCATGCTGACAGCCTCACATAACCCCGATCACAGCAACAAGCAATATGTATGTAAACAAATGTATTTATGTATTTACGAGTTTATATGTGTATGAATATACATATATACATATATAAATACATAAATATATATGTATACATTCATATACATACATATTTAAAGAGATATATATGTTAATAAAGTTGTTCCAATGGATCCCTATGTAAAAGTACTTTCATCCTGTTTTTTTTTTTGTTTTTTTTCTAACTGGCATCTCCAAACTTTGATCCCTTATAACTTCTCAGTGTAATATTTTAATAAAATATTTTTTTATTAGACAGTGTTATTATGAGTGCTACTGTGTTGTACGTTGTATTTTTCATGTGTTTAGTGACATTTGAGATTTGTACTAAGGCTAACACCTGCTTTTCAGAAGCTGCATTAACTAAAGTAGTAACTGCAATTGCGACGGTGCGATTTTATTCACAACTTGTAATATAAGTAAAATTATGGGTTCGTCCATAATGTCGCAATCTGGCCCAAACAGCATGCGCTTGACTTGTAATCTAGCCCTAAGTACAAACACTCTTTAAAGAGATATTTAATCCCTTTTAGAGCATGCAATTTTAAGCAACTTTCTAATTTACTCATTTTATCAATTATTCTTCGTTCTCTTGCTATATTTATTTAACAAGCAGGAGTGTAAACCTTAGGAGCTGACCCAGTTTAGGTTTTGAACTTGGGTTATGCTTGCTTATTGGTTTGCTAAATGTAGCCACCAATAAGCAAGCACTATCCAGGGTACTGAACCGAAAATGGGCTGGCTCCAGAGCTTTACATTCCTGCTTTTTAAATAAAGGTTGCAAGAGAACGAAAAAAAAATAATAGGAGTAAATAAGAAAGTTGCTTAAAATTGCATGCTCTATCTGAATCACGAATGAAAAAAAAATGGGTTTAGTGTTCCTTTAAAATTTGTGTTTATGAAAATGTCCAGAAGCAGCGCTTACGAATCAATATCTCAGCTGCGCTAATATGCATTTTTTTAAATAGAAATTACAATAAACTAATAATATCAGACCCTATTTTTGATTTCCAAAGAGATTTTGAGAATTAAACCGTAAAATAAAGTTGGACATATTTTTAAATAAAACTTACTGTGTAAACATATGAAAAAGCTGCACCCTGAGTAAATAACTGGAGGTTGGCAGCAGCTGACAGATGTCATTTGTGGCACTAGGCAACCAGAATATGTAAGGCTAAGATATCTATTCACTTTTTATACATAATGTGTGTTATTGTGTTTCTGTTATTTTCTTTTCAAACCATAGAGTAGATCTGATAATTTGTTTCTAGCAGCTACAGATCAAAAAATAATATTTAGGCTTTAATACTTTATTATTTGCATAAAAATATAGAAAAGGTGTAAAATACTAAATTAAGAAATTGACAAAAAAACACCCATATAGGTATTCTCAGTTTTCTGAAATCTGATTGAAACTCCATTGTTATTTTAGGATTTTTTTTTTTTTTTTTTAAAGTAATTTTTATTGAGGTAAAATGGCAAACAAAAATTCAATTTCTAAAAGAAACATCATGGCAACATGCCCATTTGACATACATCAAGATTTATATTTTGGGTCCAAACAAACATGTCTGCACAGCTGTAGAATTTAAGTATATCGTAAGCAAAAGGCGCCTTGGCTAGCCATGTATATTACCCCATTTTATCAAAGTACATTCTCAGGAGGACAAATAACACAAAGTAAAACGTCTAACATAGAATAAGCCTAATTACAATGACCAAATCATAACCTATGCAGGCTTGTTTTTGTCCTTGATATAGTCCACAAACTTTATAATACCTACAATTTCAATGCATGAACCTCCCATCCATAAAGAGGCTTCTCCAAAGCCGTCCACAGCTGTGCGCAAAACATAGGAGGGTTATATATGTGGTAGAGAGAAGGGCAGAGACTCCCTACTTCTGCCGGGAATTGCGGAGGGTTTTGGGGGGGGGGGGAGGGGGGAACATAGGTAAGATCGCTGCAGATGTTGTCGGAGCAGACACTGCTTCTAAATTATAGTGGACTTGTTTTGGACCTCTAGGTTAAGGAAAACGCTGCAGTGACATTTAACATATGATTAGGGATACAATAACTTCACAATAAGCTGCACTCAACTTACCTCCTCTCTAAGTAGACTAAAGCCCCTTTCGGCTATTTCTTTTAGCTTTTTAACTGAACATCGGTAGGAGGTTTTGTGGCAATATATGTAAATATGTAGTTATATGCAGCCTAGACTCCCTTATATACAACCTATCCCTGTCCCAAAGAACACATCTGCAGCATTATGAAATAGCCAAATAACTCTAAAAGTGTGGGGGGGAGGGAGGTGGGGGGAGGAAAGAAAGTGAAAAAAGGGGGGGAAAGGAGGGAGAGGGAGGGAGGGGGAGAGGGAAGGGGGGGAGGGAGAGGGAAGGGGGGAGGGGAAGAGGGAAGGGGGGGAGGGGAAGAGGGAAGGGGGGGGAGGGGAAGAGGGAAGGGGGGGAGGGAGAGGGAAGGGAGGAGAGGGAAGAGGGGGGGGTAGAGGGAGGGCAGGGAACGGGAAGGGGGGGAGAGGGAAGGGGGGGGAGGGGTAAGAGGGAAGGGGGGGAGGGGGGGGGAGGGAAGGGGGTGGAGGGCGAGAGCTTTAAGCAGTGTCCCCTGTTGTTATGCGCATGTAGCGACTGGCGAGCGTTCACATAAAACAGTCATATGGTGCCCAAAGCTAAACCCCATCAACTTGAAAAAGGTCTAAGCACTTCCCCACCTCCTTTTAATATTTTGGCCTCTATCTGACCTTAGGCATCTACTTTATAGAGTATAGGGGTTCAATTAATTTCGGCATCCTAAATATATTTGGCCCCATGAATACACCGTAGGGCAGTACCTTGACCAAGCATACATTTTAAAGCTGTAACAATAATTGTAAACAATAAAATGAAGAGCATGTATATTGTGCTATTGACATTATTAGCAGGTTAATGTAGCATTTTATGTTAACATAAGAACAGTCAATCAATCAAAATTGCAAATAAAGCTTCCACCCCTGGCAAGCAACCCCTATTTCAGCAGCCTGACCCCTAATGGAGAACCACAGCCTCATATAATCTCAGTAGTATGCTGTATCAATAAGGGGGGAAAAGCATGGACAGATCACCCTATCTCGGCCGCTGACAGAGCGAATCTGTATATAGAAATAAGTGTACCTGGGGAGGAGGCATGCACCTATAGTGTAAACTATTAAGCTCTCCCTGCTGAGCCAATATTCAAACTAAGCGCTCCAACTTCCCAACTAAAGGAAAGAGGGCTCCAAAGCAATAAATGGGGACTGTATTTATAATGAGGAATGCCTAATTAGACAATTGTTTGGATAGCTTACATCAGCATGACGTCTAGGCAACAATACTGCTACCCTCCTACTAAGTGCAAAGGTATGCTCCCAAATATCGAAAACGAGCATCAGGCTTTTGGGACTTCATAACATATCACATTATATATGGCAAGAGGTAACATCATCATGCTAACAAGCAAACAGTCTTGTGAAGGAATGGTGGCTGAAACTCAGTCCTATGGACACAGTCCCAAGCCTCAACCAGTTCCCTGTCTGCACTTCACAGAAAGTACCTTTTGCCAAACTAAGCAATTAGCTGCAGCAGAATCTAATCCATATTTCAGACAGGCCCATATTCTATAAACTTAAAATGTCTCTTATGCACATGAGAAAACAGACCAGTCAGTAAACTGAAGGTGGGTACTTGGCGTCATTAGTGTTCTTAGGTATGTGCCCATCTCTGAGCCCCTCAACCAAGAGAGACGGCCTCACCCACTAACCAACACCGACCCTGAAGAATCTGTAGAGTCCCAGTTCATTCATCATTGCCTTTAGGAGATCTAGGATGATGTAACTGCCATTTGGGCCTGCACCCCATTCTGAGTGTCTCCGCACGATCAAGTGGGGCTGACTACCCACATCCAGCAGTAGTAGCACAACACGGCAAGCACTTAGCTCCTGCCTGCACAGGGATCGCTGCAGCGTGGCAACATCTCCAAGCTTGAAATCAGGGGTAAGTTTGTCACTGCTACTATAATCCGGCGATGCAGCAGTCTGTTCCGTTCCTGCAATGGCCACCATCAGAGGGCTGGGAAGGCTGACTGCCTGCGACTTCTCCTCTAATGCCTTGGAGCTGCGGGAAACAGACCGGAAAGCCCCTTCAGTACCGCTGTTCAATGGTAGCTTATGCTCCTCCGTGGCCCTTCTTGTACACCCAGAGCTAGCAGGAAAATCAGCGACTTCCGATGGCGGTTTCACCAGATCTTGCAGCGCTTTGCCCAGCTCTTTTTGAGTGCTGCTTCTAGATATTGTTGGCTTGTTAGTTTTACCTGCCGGAGTAATACAAGGTCTTGCCATGTTACGCAGGTTCTCAACTTTGGCATCCCATACTCTAGATACTGTCTCAAAATGCGAGTATAGGAGGGTTTCAAGTTCCAGCAAAGTAATAGAAGTCGCGGTCGCCATGATGAGATGGAACTAGGGATTGCAGAAAGTGCATTTTAGGATTTATTAACAACAAATTCATTATATAAAAATACTCCACACGCTCTAATCAAAAGGTAAAGGCTATAAAATTAAACCAACCTTAATGAAAGTCAAAATTCCATTTTCATGATTCAGATGATCATTTAATTTTAAGACAATTTTAAATTAATTTCTATAATAAAATGTTATTTAATGTGTACTGTTTTCTTTGTAACCTTTGTTTAAAAGCATATATAAATATCCTCAGCGGCAATGCACTACTGGGATCACCAAATGTGCTCAGCTACCTCCCAGTAATGCACTGCTGCTCTGGAGCTAAACACTTTTATATTCAATCAATAGTGCAGTAAGAAAACGCCTGCATGAACCTTTCTCCTGCTGTGCTTAAATAACCGCATTTTAAATGATTCTAAAAGACATGTTCATAGACACATAGAAATATATAAGCCTTGAGTCTGTGAAATAGGGTGACAAGAGAAAAATGAAGGGAATCAGAGTAAAAAGGCAGGAAGAGTGCAGCATTTTATAATGAATCTTGGGCTGGTCTGGATATGTCTCTAGTCTGACTATATTCCAACAGGCTCATATTTACATATCTGTCAAAACAAAGGAAATACTTATCAAGAACCTTCTTGCCAAAGAAAATGAGTCAGGTTATTATTGTTATGATTATTATTATTATGAGTGGCAAACTAAATAGGGTGATGCTGGGGGCGGAGCTTTGTAATTGCAGGGACTGAACAGAGGGGCGGAGTCACATTGGGCAGCAGTGGGTGATTTCTGGTTTGCTGAGCGCTGGGCAAAAGCAGTCTGGGTGAATGTCCTAGTTTTCTGGCTGTGGTTTTAGGTGGTTCCTGTTTTCAATGTTATTTTTATGGAACAGAGAACGGTAACAGCTTATTGTTATTTACATATAAATCAGCAACATATTCAGTAGTGCTAGGTTATTAGATACAGAGCCCAGGAGTGGCCGTGGAAAGTTTTTTAGTTTTTTTTCTTAATTATGCACACAATTTAGCAAAACATGTCCATGATTGTTATAACTGTGTGCTTAATTAATAATATTTGAACTTATTCAGTGTCACGATTGGAATTGATAAATTAGGTCTAAAAGAGAGGAGTGAATTCCTTGGTCTGGAAGAAGAACAACATGTTTTGGACAATTACTGTAAAAACAAAGAGTGACTATAATATTATAAAAAGGGAAAGCAGGAAACAAAATTATAGTACCTTGTTTTCAAACTGAAGAAAAAAAAAAAACACAGCATTTTTGCTTAGTATAAGAAAAATACCTCTAGAGAAATATTGTCCTGATTTAGGAATACCACATAAGTCTAGCTTTTCAGGTAATTTTTAGCAAATATAGGCTAAATACAACAAAGATAGCATTCTTGGGTTCACAATAAAATTTGCTAAGCTAGGACTGTAAGCTAAATAATAGTCACCCAATAAATATATATTCTATATACTGTATATCTGTGTATATACAGTGCCCTCCACTAATATTGGCACCCTTGGTAAATATGAGCAAAGAAGGCTGTGACATTTTTTATTTATTGTTTAACCTTTTGATCTTTTGTTAAAAAAATACACAAAAATACTCTGCATTTATGGATATCAAATAATTGCAACAACACAGGTTTATCACAAAAAAAATCTTTGTTAAATATATGTGTGCCACAATTATAGGCACCCCTATGAATTCATATGGGAGCAATTTATTTTAAGTATATTCCCATTGGCATTTTACATTTTTTAGTAACCTAGGTGACTAGGAACAGGAAATTGTTCAACCATGGCTTCCTGTGGGGTATAAATATGAGGTAATATTTAGGCCAAATATTCTTAAGTATTCATCACAATGGGTAAGATCAAGGCATATAGCTGTGAAGTGAGGAAAAAGGTTGTTGAGCTTCACAAAATGGGAAGTGGCTATAAGAAAATAGCAAAAGCATTGAAAATGCCCATTTCCACCTTCATGGCAATAATTAAGAAGTTACATTCAACTGGAAATGTTATGAATTAACCTGACATGTGTCTATATTGTATCTGTGAAGAGGATGGCTTGAGTGGACAAAAATATATTTAAGGATCATAACTGGAGAATTGCCAAAGTTAATTGCGTCTTGGGGTCAGAAAGTCTCCAAAACTACAATCCGACGTCACCTACATCATCACAGTTGTTTGTAAGGATTTCAAGAAAAAATCCTCAACTCTCATCCAAAAATAAACTCAAGTGTCTTCAGTTTGCTAGACACTACTGGAACTTCAAATGGGATTGGGTTCTATGGTCAGAAAAAAACAAAATAGAGCTTTTTGGTAATAAACAAAAAGCACAAGGAGGTAGCCAAATGGAAAAGTACCTCATGCCCGCGGTTAAATATGCTGGTGGCTCTTTAATGTTTTGGGGCTATTTTTCTGCCAGAGGACCTGGACATTTTGTTAGGTTACATGGCATCATGGACTCTATCAAATATCAACAGATATTAAATGAACACCTGACTGCCTCTTCCAGAAAGCTTAAAATTGGCTGTGGTTAGATCTTCCAGCAGGACAATGATCCAAAATATACAACAAAATCAACACAAAAATGGTTTACTGACCACAAAATCAAGGTCCTGCCATGGCCATTCCACTCCCCTGACTTGAACCCCATAGAAAACCTGTGGGTGAACTGAAGAGGAGAGTACACCAGCGCCAATCTCGAAATTTGAAGGATATGGAGATTCTGTACGGAGGAATGGTCTCAGATCTCTTGCCATGTATTTTACAACCTCCTCAGGCATCTTGGCAAAGGGAGGTAACATAAAGTATTGACTAAAAGGGCTAATTGTACCACACATATAATTTTTTTTGTTAAACCTGTGTTGTGTATGCAATTGTTTGATATCTATGAGAGCAGAGTATTTTTGTGTATTTTTTTGAACAAAAGATCAAAAAGTTAAGCAATAAAGACAATTTTTCACAGCCTTCTTTGCTTATATTTACCAAGGGTGCCAATATTAGTGGATGGCAATGTATATATACCTGTATATATTGATATAGATAAATATATATATATATATATATATATATATATATATATTAAAATAATTATATATATATATATATATATATATATATATATATATATTAAAATAAAAAGAGCATTGTCTGCTACATGAAGAACATTGTAATGTGAAATATATATAACTACCTTTGGGTTTAGCGTTCAGTTGTAAGCGTGCTCCACTGCAGTATACGGCTCAATGAGTTAGCGCGGTAGAAGTATATATATATAGTCCTGAAGTTAGCGCTCTTTGGGTTTTGCTCGCACATAAAGAATTTACTCTCAACTTGTAATACGTGCGATAACCTGCATGCGTTAAAAGTTTACTATTATCAGTGTTTGAGAATGAGCAAAAGCACTAAATAGTGCGCCACTTGATAAAACAATAAACTTTATAAAATGGTATTAAAAATTTAAATATACCTTATTAACATTAGTTTAACATTTTTTTTACTGTAGGTGTTCACTTGGAGAGAATGTGAGAGGCCAAGACAAGCAATTGTTAACAAACAATGGCTTGTCATTTTTGGCATGTGATCCCTGTAACTGTCTATCTCTTGAGGAATCCAGTGATAGTCCAGTGCATGCATTGCAGCTTCCTAGTATCGAGGCTCAATTTTCACCATGTCACTGATCTCGCTAGTCTGGGGTTCCCTTCATTATCATATTTCTGATATGTCTCACTCAGCCCCTTAAGGGCTTAATGACAGATGTCATACCCTGTAAGGGGTTAAGTAGGCTAGAGCTAGAGGAAATGGGAGAGATTTCCAGGTCAGAGGGCAAATCAAAGCAAAGCAAGATCTAGTACCCAATATCCATTATTTGTTTGGGACCTCCAGCCATAGAAGTCAGAATTGGCATTCATCGTCTCTCCTCTACTAGGGTTACCTTCCGTTAAGAACCAAGCCAGAACCAACCAACTATAAATTAGCAATAACATTTCACTGATAATGACAATATCTGCATACGGAAAACTCTATTGCAGCCTATGCACAATCTCTGCATACGGAAAACAGCTATAAAATGCAGCTTATGCATAAACAAACTCTCGCCGGAGTTACTTAGCTATCATCAGCTGCATTGACAGCAGTCTCTTTTTAATTTTGTGAGGTTTGTTTAGAAGTTTTAAGGGAGGCCCTTTATGTTAGGCAAGTATTAAAGTGAAATATGCCGCTTGGATTTTAGTTGGTTATTTTATTGGGAAGGGTTATGTAGGGGGTCCCTTTTGTGTTGGAGAACAGGATGGTGCAGTGAGAAGGTTAACTGAGGAAGGGGGGTGCTTCACAGTTATGATAATTTATAGTTGAGGATGATCACAGAATTACTGTGCAGTAACAGTAGTATCTATATAATTTAAAATTGAGCAAAAATAGAAAATCTAAGGTTGTTACATTGTCCATAGGTGCTGCATTATAGCATCAAGCACAGCACTTAGACCATTGTGTTTACAAGATACTCATGTGTGAGCAGGATTTTTAGATCCTTCTGTATAAGTTTTGTTACTGTGTTTTCTTTGCCATACCCTGTTTATTTCTTCTGAAAATGTCAGTGCTCTATAAAAAATACAGGGGTAAATAAAATTTAGAGAGGCTTGGGGAAACACTTTCTTATTTCTTTATCGCTCTGGGCACTGAGTCAGGGAGACATATAGCAACATGGTGGGGGCAGATTTCGTGTGTTGGACAAAGTCATGCATTTTGCATGGAAGAGCTATATTAATAAAGACAGACTGTAATAAGTGAAGGATGTTGATATTTACCTCATTTACCATGAACAGCAATCTTTATTATGGATTATAGACTGTACCCACCCAGAAATCATTTACATGTTATATGCAGATCAGGGCATGCATGCTAGTAGGGGCTATCAATCATCCCGATCGTTACTGTATTGGACAAATTGTTGAATCCACATTTAAGTTACATGTTTAAAAGAGCAAGAATAAAACACTGAAAACTGTAACATGCATTACCCTCTATTTAGTGCTTTCACTCAAGCTTAAATACAGATGAAAGTAAACTTTTAACGCAAGCGGGATATCGCACGTATTACAAGTTGAAAGTAAATTGGGCACAATGTACTAAGCAGCGTAAGCTGCTTTTAAATCCTTGCGGGCTGCTTTTCCCAATGCAAAAAATATTCTTTTGGTATCCTTTGTTGAAGAAGCAGCAACACACTTATGGGTGCTAGCAGAACACATTGGGGCCTATCTATCAATATCACTTATGGGTGCTAGCAGAACACATTGGGGCCTATCTATCAATATCACTTATGGGTGCTAGCAGAACACATTGGGGCCTATCTATCAATATCACTTATGGGTGCTAGCAGAACACATTGGGGCCTATCTATCAATATCACTTATGGGTGCTAGCAGAACACATTGGGGCCTATCTATCAATTTCACTTATGGGTGCTAGCAGAACACATTGGGGCCTATCTATCAATATCACTTATGGGTGCTAGCAGAACACATTGGGGCCTATCTATCAATATCACTTATGGGTGCTAGCAGAACACATTGGGGCCTATCTATCAATTTCACTTATGGGTGCTAGCAGAACACATTGGGGCCTATCTATCAATTTCACTTATGGGTGCTAGCAGAACACATTGGGGCCTATCTATCAATTTCACTTATGGGTGCTAGCAGAACACATTGGGGCCTATCTATCAATATCACTTATGGGTGCTAGCAGAACACATTGGGGCCTATCTATCAATATCACTTATGGGTGCTAGCAGAACACATTGGGGCCTATCTATCAATTTCACTTATGGGTGCTAGCAGAACACATTGGGGCCTATCTATCAATTTCACTTATGGGTGCTAGCAGAACACATTGGGGCCTATCTATCAATTTCACTTATGGGTGCTAGCAGAACACATTGGGGCCTATCTATCAATATCACTTATGGGTGCTAGCAGAACACATTGGGGCCTATCTATCAATATCACTTATGGGTGCTAGCAGAACACATTGGGGCCTATCTATCAATTTCACTTATGGGTGCTAGCAGAACACATTGGGGCCTATCTATCAATTTCACTTATGGGTGCTAGCAGAACACATTGGGGCCTATCTATCAAGACTCGCCAGAAACAGCAGTTATGAAGCAGCGGTCACAAAGACCGCTGCTCCATAACCTGTCCGTCTGCTCTGAGCAGGCGGACAGACATCGCCGGAAATCAACCCGATCGAGTACGATCGGGTTGATTGACACCTCCCTGCTGGCGGCCCATTGGCCGCGAGTCTGCAGGGGGCGGCGTTGCACCAGCAGCTCTTGTGAGTTGCTGGTGCAATGCTGAATACGGAGAGCCTATTGCTCTCCACATTCAGCGAGGTCTGGCGGACCTGATTCGCACTGTCAGATAAGGTCCGCAAGACCTTTGTTAAATAGAGGCCATTGGGTGAAACAATACATTAGGCATATATTAATCAGCAGCTCTCGAGCCTACGTAGGTATCCTTATTTACCAAGGATGCCAAGAGAACAAAACAAATTAGATAAGTACATTGAAAAGCTGTTTAAAATTGCCTGCTCTTTCTAAATCAGGAAAAAAATGGTTTCATGTTTCTTTAAAGCTTCCCTGCTGGTCTGACCTCTGGTTAATTTTGCTTAGAGCAAAGTGCTGCCGCGAGCTCACGGTAGCATTAACCAGACACTTGTAATGGCTGGTTATTTAACGTGCGCTCGTAGTAAATTTGCCACTTGTAATCTAGCCCTTAATAGGATGATCCAAATAGCCTTAAAGGGACATAAAACACCATTTTTTTCTTTCATGAATTAGCTAGAACATACAATTTCAAACAACTTTCTAATTTACTTCTATTATCAAATTTTCTTTATTATCTTGTTATCCTTTGTTGAAAAGCAGAAATGTTAGCTCAAGAGTGTGCACGTGTCTGCAGAACTATATAGCAGCAGTTTTGCAAGAACGTTATACATTAGCAGGAGCACTAGATGGCAGCACTATTTCCTGTCATGTGGTGCTTCAGGCATGTGCACGCTACCTACCTAGGCATCTCTTCAACAAAGAATAACATGAGAATGAAATAAATTTAATAATAGAAGTAAATAGGAAACTTTTTAAAAATTGTATTCTCTATCTGAATCAAATAAAAAAAATGGGTTTAATGTCCCTTTAAGCAAGGCTGTTAAGATAAAAAGTTTATAAAATATTTTAGACAAATGTAATAAATGTAGAGTTTTATCCATGGCCTCAACTGCTATAGAGGGTGCAGAGTATGACTTAGTAATGCATTTTAATATTTTTATAGCCAAGGAAATAAAAGTTAAAGAACAAGGCTAGAAAACATATCATTAGACTGACCATATTGCCGCTTTAAAAAGGGGCACATATAAAAAATACATATGTCAGGGCTGTTTAAAGAAAAGTTTTGCATAATGTTCCATTATAAGAACCCTGACATATGTATTTTTCATATGTGTCCCTTTTTAAAGCGACAATATGGTCACCCTACATATTATACATCATGCAATGTATTAATGTCTATTGTTATTATCAGTTATTTGTACAGCAAATGTAAACAGTAAATATGTTATGATAGTGTTTTTTATTTTATGGTAACTGATATTTTTCATGAATCATTTTAATTATTAATATTTATTTCTGTTTTGTTTTTTTTGAATAGTCAGATTTGTTGCAGATTTAGCCCTAGTTTCCATTGAGGTGGTAAACTTTGGAAACTAGTGATAAAAACATTTATCTCCATTATGTCTAAGTCTATGGAGAAATGTTATGTTACCACCAGTTTCCAAGTTTACCACCTCAATGGAAACTAGGCCTAATTGTTTTCACTCTTTTTGACTGTTATACAGAATCCATTTCAGTATCGTACTTTGATGGGTAACTATAAATTTAGAACTGTTTTTTTCTTTTTTCTGAAGCATTTTCTTTCATATTTCAGGGGATCCCAGGTGAGAAGGGTGAACAAGGAGAGAAAGGAGAAGCTGGAGAACGAGTAAGTACAATTTTACCTACATTTTTTTGCAACTTAAAAGGACACCTTAATTGTAATATAAAATTTTCAATTATGTATAGTAAAATAATTACATGTATTCTAGAGCTTAACTTTTCTACATATCTACCCATAATTAACCTCAGCAGGGATAGTGAGATAAGATACCACAAAACAATGCAACCTTTGTTAACAAAATGAGAGTTGCCTACTCGTGTAACATCATGATTGACACACCACATAAATAACTCTTCATTTAAAATTTTATCCTAACTGATATCCAACCCCATGACCATCTCTTCTTCTAACATCAGAGTAAATATTATTATTAACAGTTATTTGTAGAGCGCCAACAGATTCCGCAGCGCTATAAACATAGTTGGTATACAGGATAACATTTATAGGGATCAGATGGGTAGAGGGCCCTGCCAAGAGTTGCACTTTTGTAGTCGGCTCTTATGAAGGCAATCTTATAGCTTCTTTATTTAGACAGTAAAAACAGTGATGTTTCGGGGGGGATCGCCCCCAAAATGTTGTTGTTTTTACTTTCTAATTAAACAAGCTATAAGATTTACTCTGGTGCTGTGGACATTGTTGAATTGATATATCTTGGAGAGACTTGGCAGTGCCCCTGGTCCTATCGTGCACCTTACAGTTCAGTGGTACTGTGCTACTCATTGTTACAAAATCTCTCCTCCTAGAACAATCTCATCTGTGATTAACCATCTCATAACTATCTCTCCTCCTAAAACAATCTCATCTGTGATTAACCATCTCATAACTATTTCTCCTTCTAGAACAATCTCATCTGTGATTAACCATCTCATAATGATTTCTCCTTCTAGAACAATCTCCTCTATAATTAACCATCTCATAACTATCTCTCCGTCTATAACAATATCCTTTATGATTAACCATCTCATAACTATTTCTCCTTCTAGAACAATCTCCTCTATTATTAGCCATCTCATAACTATCTCTCCTTCTAGAAAAATCTAATCTGTGATTAACCATCTCATAATTATCTCTCCTTCTAGAACAATCTCATCTATGATTAACTATCTCATACTATCTCTCCTTCTAGAACAATCTCCTCTATAATTAACCATCTCATAACTATTTCTCCTTCTAGAACAATCTCCTCTGTTATTATCCACCTCACAACTATCTTTTTTTTTAGAAAAATCTCATCACTGATTTCCCACCTTACAACTTTCTCTCCTACCAACTATCTCTCATTACAAAACCATCTCCTCTGTGATTACCCACCTCAGGAATGTATCTTCTTCTAGAACAATCTCCTCTGTGTTTGTCTACCACACAATTATCTCTGCTTCTAGAATAATCTCCTCTGTGATTACCATCCTCATAACTGTCTCTTCTTCCAGAATAATCCGCTCTATGATTCCCCACCTCACAACTATATATCCTTCTAAACCAATATCCACTGTGAATACCTACCTCACAAATTATTATTGTTCTAAAACAATCTCATCTATAACTATCCACCTTACTGCTATCTCTCCTAAAACAATTTTATCTGTTATTATTCACTGCATAACTTTCTCTTCTTGTAGAAAAATCTCCTCCTCAAAAATGTTTCTCCTTCTAGAACAATCTCCTAGAACCAACCTTTTAGCTGTTTCTCCTTCTAAAACACATTCTTCATAGATAATCCACCTTACAACTTTCTTTCCTTATAGAACAATCTACTCCTAAGTCAGCTTCCCTTTAAAGATACATTACACTGATTTTCTTTTTGTTTCATGTACTGTATATGAGGATATTTCAAAATGTATAATATTTAAAAGGATAATACAGCAGTATTAATTTTGTACAAACTTAGTTTGTTTGCTAGTTTCATATATTTATATATTTTTTCTGTTCTTAAAGGGACCACAAGGAGTTGAAGGAAACAAAGGACCTATAGGAGCTATTGGACCTCAGGTGTGTAGAACAGTTGCATTGATATAAACGATCCCTTCCAGACAAGCACTCATTTCTACATAATACAAAGATAAAAGGGCCAATCACAATACTTAGAAAATTTGATCTAATGTTTTTCTACGGAAAACTGCTGATATTGTCTATTTTAATTTTTGTAGGTTTTTCTAAATGATTGAGATCAATCTCATAGTAACTTGCATAATCCGCCACACTGGGGTGTAAAACATAGCCACATTCTTTGAAATTTTTAGATTAAACCTAGGTGAATCAAGCAACGTCCCTTACATTTCTTTACGTGGCCTGAAAATAAATAAATAAATGTAGAGCTCACTTTTAGAAGGAAGTGGAATTGTCAGATGAAAAGATGAAAACATTGGATTAGTAATTAAAGGGATATGGAAGCCTTTTTATTATTTAAATTTACCCTATTATACTGGTATCCTTTGTTGAATCTTGACCCCTTTCTGTAAGAGCATAATGATGTGGGCTCAGAAACATCCATGTCTCTTGTGCACTATATGGCAGCACTGTTCTTTCATAGAAAGGAGTTATGTTGCAACAAGGACACCAAGAAACCAGAAGTCAATTCAGCAATATATATATATATGTTAATGAATAAGAGAACAAATCAATAAAGCTTCAGCGCACAAATATATAGTTAGGTTATTAAATCATTGCTATTCTATATGAATAATCAAAAAAAAAAAAAACTCTGAAAATGTTTGTTTTACCTACTGTGGGGAGCAGTAAAAAATGTATCTGAGAAAACAGTTAATTGGAAAGGCCATCAGCAATGGTAAGAGGTCTCCAGTCTACTCTCTGAGACACAGTCTATCCCTATAGCAGCTAATAAAACCCTGAGTTGAGAATTGGGGACCAGAGAATATCTACTAGAAATACCATACTCCTGGGAGACACCAAGGCAACACATCATAGAGAAACCTGGAAGTTTCTACCAAAAAAGTGGCTCGAAAAAGACTACAGAGATACATAGACCAAGAGGCTTAGAAAAATGTGCCTATTCAAACGGTGCTACGGAAGATAATAACTACAGACCAAGGGTGGGATCAGCATTGGTTTTCCTGAGAGCATACATTACCTCATATGATTGGGGTAATCTCTGGTAAGAAGAAACCATCTACCAGTAATACTCTTGTATAATTATATTTTGGACTCTTTATATATTACACATTACAAAGAGTTGTTTTTTTTTTATTATTCATATAGAATAGCAATACCTAGTGATTTAATAACCTAACTATATATTTGTGCGCTGAAGCTTTATTGATTTGTTCTCTTGTTCATTAACATTCCCAACAGTGTTAAGGGTACACTGAATCTTTTTCATGCTGCACGATATATCCACATAATACATTTATTGAATATATACACTGTGATAACTTTCTTTTCCCCTCTCATATACGGGGATAGCCTGACAGTTTAGCGCTGGTAATATATCTTTTTCATGCTGCACGATATATCCACATAATACATTTATTGAATATATACACTGTGATAACTTTCTTTTCCCCTCTCATATACGGGGATAGCCTGACAGTTTAGCGCTGGTAATATATCTTTATTTATATATATATATATATATAAAATTATACATTATGGCCTAGATTACGAGTGGAGCACAACATTGCACTTATGAGAGCGCGATATTGCCGCTCCACTTAGTAATACCAGTGCACGTATATGTGTGCTGGTATTACAAGTGAGGCACAATGTGAACGCGACATCACATTTGCATTGCCTGGAAGCCTAGGAGCTTCATTCTCTTGCCATCAGACACGGTAACCCACCTAGCGCAGCGCAGGGGGTAATTCACTCAGTGTTTGGCAGCAAAATAAAAATATATATTTATATGAATATATACATATGTATATGTATGTGTTTAAATGTATATATACACAAATGAACACATAATATATACTGTATGTATATAAGCATATACATATATTTAAAGTGAAAACACAGTCCCACATAGATTTTTCAGTGCCATTTTTTTCTAACAATCTACATCCCCTAACTTTAACCCCTTATAACTGCTTTGTGCAGTTTTTTTTTAATAAAATTATTTTAGGCGCAATTTGGGAACATTTTTTTCATTAACCAGAGGTCTGACCTCTTTACGCTAAGTGCAAAGTGAAACCGTGAGCTTTAATGGCCACTTGTAATGGCTGGTTAATTAATGTGCGCCCGTAAAGGGGCACATTTTCACCTTTTATGGGCGCACGTTAAAATAACGCTCCACTCGTAATCTAGCTCTATATGTCTATCATGAAACTTTTGCCATGTTTCTTTAAATAAGCAGTCATGAATTTTGAAAGACAATTTTACTGTGTATAATAATGAAGAAATATATTTTATCAAAACTTACTTTCTCAAATCTTTTTCTATCACTTTTGTTATTTAAATGTTAATCAGTGCTGCAACATTTTCAGATTCCATATTAATTTATAATAATATTCCATAGGTACTATATACCAGGTGCTGACATAAAATGCATGAGTGTAGTAGACACTCTATTTCTTGGAATGGGAGTGAATTAAGCCCAGGAGCAACAGGAAGTCCTAATGAATTTTTTATCATTGAACATTTAACTAGACCTTGAGAGCCAGTCAGGAAAGTTCACATTTACCCTGGTGACAAATTACATTTATTTCACAGAGAAGTGCTGGGAACAATGTAAAAACGTACTTCAGCTCTAGTAATTTATTATCTCACTGCATTAATAGAACCATGTACTTAAGCCTCCAGGAACTGAAGATTGCAGAATTTAGTATAATTTTTCAAAAGTATACTGTTATTGCTGGCATTGTAGATAGCATATCCTTTCACCCTAACTCCCTGTCTGCCATAGAAGGCTGCAATGTATTGCTACATAATTCATTCAGTCTTTTCTGGCAGCCAAGGGAATAAATCATTATGTTTAATATTTAAAGGAATTTTGACTTGTATTACAGCAAAATTCTTAAAGGACAGTGAACTCTAAGTAGTTTATAATCATACCCTCCTTGCATTCTGCTTTGCTTATATCCTAAAAACCAACAAATTGATATTTAAATGACTTACAACATTATTAATATTGGAGGCAGGTAGACTAAGATGCCAATTTAACAAATGTCTTGCGGACCTGATCCAACAGTGCGGATCAGGTCCGCAAGACATCGCTGAATGCGGAGAGAAATACGCTCTCCGTATTTAGCATTGCAACAGCAGCTCACAAGAGCTGCTGGTACAACGCTGCCCCCTGCAGACTCGCAGCCAATGGGCCACCAACAGGGGGTGTCAATCGGGTTGAATTTCGGCGATTCCTGTCCGCCTCCTCATAGCAGGTGGACAGGGTTATGGAGCAGCGGTCTTGTGTTTCTGGCGAGTCTGAAGACTCGCCAGAAACACGGGCTGTCAAGCTCCGTTCGGAGTTTTATAGATAGGCCCCTAAGTCACGATGGTCTGAGGATAGACTCAAGATGGTCAGGGCCCATGCCTAAATTACCTAAGTAAGAGCTTTATTAGTCCAAAAGAGTGGCTGGTCAAACTTGGGTGTCATTGGTGTTATGTATGGACCTGGCTGGGAGGTTCCTGTGGAGTTACTACAGTGTGTCTGAGGTTGGACTGAGGTATGGGTGGAGTTAAGAATTTATGGGTGGGATTTATGTATAAATAGGGTAGAGAAAGTAGCAGGAATGTCTAGAGATCAGAGCTCACAAACTAAGGCGATTCCACAAAATGCCGGGTGGCTGTAAGTCTGAGTAAATTGTCTATAAACTTGGTACTTTTTGTCAATATTTGACCAGAGAATACAAGTCTGTAATCTTTATCTGTAGATACTTGGTGTTAAATCCATGGGTGAACCATTTGCCTTATTAATGACTTTTGGAATACCTGGTTTAATAACCATTTTTCCAATAAAGCGTAAAGTAATTTCCTAAAGTTTCCTAAAATTCAATACCTTTGAGTTGTCTCACTATAACCTTTTTAATAAAAACCTTAGTTATTGAACTAGACATAAAATTGTATGCAAAAGTTTAGGCACCCCTTAAAATTTCCATGATTTTCATTTATAAATAATTGTGTGTTTAAATCAGCAATTTCATTTTGATCTATTAAATAACTGAAGGACACAGTCATATTTCAGTAGTGAAATGAGGTTTATTGGATTAATATAAAATGTGCAATATGCATCAAAACGAAATTAGACAGGTACATAAATTTGGGCACACCAACAGAAATATTGAATCAATATTTAGTAGAGCCTCCTTTGGCAGAAATAACAGCCTCTAGATGCTTCCTATAGCCTGTAATGAGTGTCTGGATTCTGGATGAAGGTATTTTGGACCATTCCTCCTTGCAAAACATCTCCAGTTCAGATAGGTTTGATAGTTGCCGAGCATGGACAACCCGCTTCAAATCACCCCACAGATTTTCAATGATATTCAGGTCTGGGGACTGGGATGGCCATTCCAGAATATTGTACTTGTTTCTCTGCATAAATGCCAGAGTAGAATTTGAGCAGTGTTTTGGGTCGTAACTTCCACTTTGTGACTGATTCCTCAACATTATTCTCAAGTATCTGCTGATATTGAGTGGAATCCATGTGACCCTCAACTTTAACAAGATTCCCAGTACCTGCACTGGCCACACAGCCCCACAGCATGATGGAACATCCACCAAAATTTACTGTGGGTAGCAAGTGTTTGTCCTGGAACACTGTGTTCTTTTGCTGCCATGCATAACGCCCCTTGTTATGGCCAAATAATTCAATCTTTGTTTCATCAGTCCACAGCACCTTCTTCCAAAATGAAACTGGCTTGTCCAAATGTGTGTTTGCATACCTCAAGCGACTCTGTTTGTGGCGTGTGTGCAGAAAAGGCTTCTTCTGCATCACTCTCCCATACTTCTCCCATAGCTTCTCCTTGTGCAAAGTACGCTGAATTGTTGAACAATGCACAGTGACACCATCTGCAGCAAGATGATGTTGTAGGTCTTTGGAGGTGGTCTGTGAGCTGTTTTTGACTGTTCTCACCATCCTTTGCCTCTCTGATATTTTACTTGGCCTGCCACTTCTGGCATTAACAAGAACTGTGCCTGTGGTCTTCCATTTCTTCACTATGTTCCTCACAGTGGGCACTGACAGCTTAAATCTCTGTGATAGCTTTTTGTAGCCTTCCCCTAAACCATAATGTTGAACAATCTTTGTTTTCAGGTCATTTGAGAGTTGTTTTGAGGTCCCCATGTTGACACTCTTCAGTGGAGAATCAAAGAGAAAAACAACCGTGTTAAATAACTTTTCTCATGATTCGATGCACCTGTCTATGAAGTTCAAGGCTGGACTCACCAAACCAATTTTGTGTTCCAATTAATCAGTGCTAGGTAGTTACAGGTATTCAAATCAACAAAATGTCAAGGGTGCCCGAATGTATGCACTATGCACCTGTCTAATTTCGTTTGGATGCATATTGCACTTTTTCTGTTAATCCAATAAACCTTATTTCACTACTAAAATATTACTGTGTCCTTTGATAGATCAAGATGAAATTGCTGATCTAAACACCCAATTATTTATAAATGAAAATCATGGAAATTGGCAGGGGTACCTATACTTTTGCATACAACTGTATATTGAGAATTTAGCACAATATAAGTATTGATCTGAATGATATTTTTTAATTAGTTGAATATGAAATATTACTTATTATCTTTAAAAAAAAATTAAACTGAAGATGAAATTATAGTAGTTTATTTGCATAAAGAGCCTGGTGACTTAAATATCTGAATAGATAGATAGATAGATAGATAGATAGATAGATATCCACAGAACCTTTTTAGCAGGTGCACCACCAATATTAACCTAAATTAGCCAGTAATAAAAATGTTCAATTTTTATTGCACAGTTATTATTAAATACATTTATGTTAATTTATGCAATTAATTTGTGCTTCGGATTGCTGAAAATTATATAAAATAAGGAAATATTACACTGTCTCCACCCAGCTACTTCATAATGCCACCCGGCTAATTCAAAATACCCTCCGGCTGGCAGCATTTTCTGTAGAGAACGCTGTAGATAGATAGATATAATCTCTGAAACACCAAAGATAAGAGGAAATTTGTGCCACTACATTAAATGTAACAGAGAGATAATACTCAAAACAGTAAAAAATAAAATCAGAAGAATTTTACTAACATGTTAAACGTGTAGCAAAAATGGAAAATATATGGAATATTGCTGCTTACTCTAGTCGACATATTTATTCATAATATACCATTTTGCATATAATAATGTTGTGTTGAATATTTTGTTTTAAATCTTAAGGGAGAAAAAGGCGCAGAGGGAGTTAGAGGAGAACCTGGAATTAAAGGAGACATTGTAAGTATCATTTGTTTATTATGCAATGCAATTACAAATACTGCCCTTAAGAGTTTATTGTATGTCTAATATGTACTGTATATTTCTAAAATACTGCTTTAATTCAATACAATGTTATACCCCTTTTAAGAGTTGTATTGGTTTGACCCAAGACTCTTGGGCCAAGAGGGATTGTTGGTTGAGGGAAAGGGGAGATTACAAGAAAAAGGAAAGGAAATTAAAATATGAAAATATCCCATGCATTGTTTTATTATTTCCAATTTTATCTCTATGTAATACATTTAAGAGAACTCACAGACATTTAAGCAATTTTATTTTGTTAAATTTTAATTTTAGTTGTACTATGTCTTGCATATAACTATATGTGTTTAACCTCTGCATTACTGAGATCTAACTGAACACATCTAGTGAGCCAATGGCAAGAGGCATATGTGTGTAACCACCAATCAGCAGCAGCTAGCTTCCAGTAGTGCATTTCTGCTCCTGAGCGTACCTAGCTATGCTTTTTAACAAAGGATACCAAGAGAATTAAGTAAGTTTGATAATAGAAGTACGTTGAAAAGCTTCTTATAATTGCATGTTTTTTCATAATCATGAAAGTTTAATTCTTTCATGTCCCTTTTACAACTTGATGCATTGGTTAACAAACACTGCATTCATTTAAGAAGAATCTTTGTAGTTAATTAAATGTGAACTCTGATCATCTGCACACCCCAGATACCACTTTGAAGGCAGATGGAAGTTCAGATTAAGCATTCAGGATTCAGATAATTCATGCTAATTAAAAAAAGAAAAGGAAAAAAACCTTCCACCTGGTAGATAACAATTTCTAAGCTTCAGCCAGTATTATTACTGTCATTCCAGACATCATACTCCCCAAATGATTCTGCCATTATTACACCTAAGGCACACAAAAAATTCTTATTTGGGTTGTTAATCTCCTGATTTGTGATCCAAAAACTAAATGCTCAGGATTAGTTTACAAAGACCATTAAAGTAAATATTTGTGCTAATTGTACAGGTGACAATAATATATGTAAATAGGGATGCTGCAAAAATACTGGATCACCTGCAAGTTACTGGGCATGGGTGGTAGATGGGGTCACATAATGGCGCTACGCCAAAGCTTAGGTCCCACCCTTCACCCCACAGTATATGCGTTTCACAACTGAGCAGTGATTTAATACTCTTGGATGCCAGTAAAAAATACATTTGACCTTTTAGGTTACCATTAACAAATACACAGTAGAGGTTTGATATCCTTTACAAACAGGACAATGTTTTTACATCCCCATGGTTGACAGTAAAAAAAACCACAACAAAAAACAAAGCAGAGATTATACTCCATTAACTGCACATACATGGTCATGTTTTAACAGCTCTCATATCTGTAATATGTAAGGCAGTAATTGTTTTTGCTCTTCTTGACATCCAGTTATACAGAGGTATATAGGAGCACTGTTCCCTCTAAGACCAGTTTTTTGTGCAGTCCAGCAGTGAAACGGTTAATCAAGTAACCATACCCAGCAATTAGCAAACATTGCACAATGCAGACTGGAATGTATGGTTTTCTTATGAACTGTTTCACTGCTGGGCCGCACACAAAACTAGCCTTAGAGGGAACACTGTATAGGAGGTGATTAACACACTTAAAGGGATACTGAACCCAAATTTTTTCATTTGTGATTCAGATAGAGCATGCAATTTTAAGCAACTTTCTAATTTACTCCTATTATCAAATTTTCTTCATTCTCTTGGTATCTTTATTTGAAAAGCAAGAATGTATGTTTAGATGCTGGCCCATTTTTGGTGAACAACCTGGGTTGTCCTTGCTGATTGGACAGCACCAATAAACAAGTACTGCCCATTGTTCTGAACAAAAATGTTTCTGGCTCCTTAGCTTAGATGCCTTCTTTTTCAAATAAAGATAGCAAGAGAATGAAGAAAAATTGGTAATAGGAGTAAATTAGAAAGTTGCTTAAAATTGCATGCTCTATCTGAATCAGAATCAATAATCAGAATATGAATCAAAAAGAAAAAATTTGGGTTCAGTGTCCCTTTAAGGAACTATAAAACAAATTATAATTAAAGGTATATGAAACCCACATTTTTTCTTTCATGATTTTAAACAGCTTTCTATCTATCTACTTCGATCATCATTTTGTCTTCGTTCTCTTGGTATCCTTTGTTGTAAAGCTGAGATGTATTCTTAGGAGCCAGCCCATTTCTGGATCACTATATAGCAGCAGTACTGCAAGAATGCAATCCATTTGCAAGAACACTAGATGGTAGCTCTATTTCCTGACATGTAGTGCTGGAGATGCCTACCTAGGTATCCCTTCAACACAGAATATCATGGGAAGGAAGCACAATGATAATAGCAGTAAACTGGGTACTTTCTTAAAATGTTATGTACTGTCTGAATCACAAAATATTTTTTTTGGGGGGTTTCATATCCCTTTAAGTGTCATATATGTTTGTGTAGGTTTTACTGTGTATACATCAAATACAATATAAATTAGCATTACTATTATCAGAAAGAGAAAAATATAACATGATACAATAATTTACCAAATGTATGTGCTGCCAGTTGGTTGAATATCTTGGAACAGCTTAGAACTTTATTTAATCATGTTTGATGACACTGACAGCAGTGGATATTTCCTTTACTGTATTTCACATGCATTTAAATGATTGTTCATCTTTAGAGAGCAATGTGTGGAGCAGGTTGATTTATGTTTGTATTTAAGTGCAAGCTTCTAATATATGAGAAGTAATTGTTGAACTAATTTTCCTAATAGGGTCCTCCAGGTCCAGTAGGTCCACAGGGAATCCGTGGCTTGCCAGGAAATGTGGTAAATAAATCTTTTGTCTCTCTAAACAACTACAATAAATTCTTACTGCCCAAGCCTCATTATTTTAACCATAATACATTTATCAAAGTTTGTCTTTATTTATATAAACAATTTTGATATAAGAATATAAATTAGCATGAATCATTGGAATGTCTACACATTTAACATAGCCTCTACAGCAATGCTTAGTTAAAATAAAACTGATCTTATTTTATAAAATCCAAATATACTTAAAACTGGATTATTGTATATGCCAGAAGCATATGATAAAATAGCTGGTAAAGCTAAATCCTTGTTCACTTATCATATAAATAAAGTTTTAGTTTCGTAAAGTCTTTCTGGGTCACATGACATACATCTTTGATGATCAGGTAACGGAACTCACATAGGAATATCAATGCTAATACACTATTTCTTCTTCATGATCAGCGTTTTAGATTTTTATTATGACAATTCATTCTCATATAAAATGTCTCCATGGAGCTACCAATGATTCAATAGAACCAAATAGGAATCCATCTTTAAGAGGACATGAAACAAAAAAAAAAAAGTTCTGTTATGCATCTGAAAAAATCATCAGTTAAAAATGTAAATATATTTCTTGCATGAAAAAAGTTTAAGTTTAAACTGTTTAAATTGATATATTCAGACCCTTAAATAATTCAAATGAACAGCCATGAATTGTAATGAAATCGTAGAAAAAAATTATTCACACCAGTAAAAAGCAACATTTGATGTTAAATGGACATAAAAGTGAATCTGGAATTAATACACAGCAGTTCATTTTAGATTTCCTTAGAATCATTTTGCAATGTGGTTGTGATGAGTAAATGGTAATGGGGTTATACAATTATTAATAGAGATAGAAACTATTATACCTAAATCTGTTTTTAATTCTTAACTCTACTTTTTACTGGGACCACAAATTATAGCACATAGGGCTCCATTTAAGAAGCAGCGGGTAATCAAAGATGGACAACTCTGAACCTCTCTGTCCAGCATCGGGGCTAGCAGGCAGCAATACACTGCCCACATTTTACATTGCACAAGCATTCTGCCGAGGCTATTAATCCCGGAAGCTCAGACCTGGTGTATAGGTTAGAAAGCAGCGGTCCAAGGACCTCTCCTTCTTAACTATCACCAAAAACGCTCCAATGTTAAATGGAGCCCATATTCTGCTATTTACTGGGGCAAAAAAACCTATAGTACATTCTTAATTATGCTATTTCCCAGGAGCTGCAACATCTAGTAGAGTAGGCCACCTGTGAACCCTGTGATAACAATTGGCTATCATTGTATATGTCTTATCTCTCATTTAAAAAATGTCATGTGATTTATCATTTTATTATTTTAATCTCTTTAAATATGACTTAATCAGATCCCTCACTATGCTGGCCTTATTGCAGAAGTGAAACATATTTAGATATACCTCATCTATAGTTGTTTACAAATGTCCAACATAAACCTCATAGGATTTTCTATAGTTAAACTATAACCCACTCCCTGAGCAGATCAGTTTCTTCACATACTTTGTGTATTCAATGCTTTATTTGAGCTTTATAATGTGGTCAACTCACTTGGAATTTCTTGCAAACATATAAGCTTCTGTATTGTAAATAATCGCAGAGCTCTGTGTTTGTCTAAATATCCTGTTCAGGCTTGTATTTGTTACTTAAGTAATGAATATCCAAATCAAATAACGGGCAGTTTCATAATAAGAAGAAATATTTATCTACAGATAACATTTGTTTTATTTATGACTCATATATTTTTTAAGATTCATATGACTATAAAAAATAGAAATGTGCATTTAGTTTCAGATAATTGTTAAAACAACACATTTTTGCATTTTTTGTGACATTTTTTCCCCAAAAATATAAAGGAACATCCCTTAATGAAAAATGAACAAACACAATGCACGAGAGAGAAAATTTTTAGCTGAATCGTTTCTACAGCTAATATTTTTAGAAAGGAAATATTTTCTGGAGCAGAGAAAGTCTTTAAAAATTTCAAATGTACACTATTTATGTGGTAATGGATTAAAACGTCATTTTAAGTTGATTAATTCATTATAAGTATGTACACTTTACTTTGGTTCTTGAAAAATCCTGATTCTATTATAAAAAAAACATCTTTGTGCTGCTGCTGTCTTGTAGAAGTAGCACTAGTTGCTAATTTAACTTTATTTAAAGGGGGCATTTAACACTAAATACATTTAATAAACATATTGAGATTATTCCCACCTTCCTCTAGTCATGGGTGCCAACATGTTGACATTTGTTTTTTCACTGCATTGCAACATGACCCATAACTCTGCTTCAGCCCACAGAGAGGTTGGGAGGTCTGTCTGTATACATCATAGAGCATACATGTAATTGACAGATCCTTGCACTTGCACAAGCTAGCAGCTCACAAACCAGAATGCAGTAAGAAAAGAGCGTTGAACCTTAACACTTAATAAGATGATTCCTTTAGGAAGCCATGTGTGCCACTGTAAAGCCAATTTATTAGTTTATTAATTAAAACAACCGATAAAGGTGTTACAATTATACCGTTAGCTCAATCACTAAATTGTACAAAAATTGCCTTTAAATATATTAAAAAATATTACAAAGTTAAAAAGCAAATGACTATCTATACAATTTCAAAGCAAAACTTGGCTTTTTTCAAAGAGTATAGGGGTCGATTTATCAAAGGTTTCGCAAGTCTTTCGACCCACTATGGCTGCAGGTTCTCACAAGAGAACCTGCACGCCGTATTTAACAAGCAGCAGTCATTAGACCGCTGCTTCCCTAATCTTTCGCCACCTCTAAATTGGGGAAATTCAATCTTTGCGGTCTAAGCTGACCGGGGTGAATGACAGCTCCTGCCCGCACTTGATTGGCTGTGTGCGGGTAGGAGGCGGGATTGCACGTGATCGCAAAATAGCGCTCGTGTGCAATGCTGAATTCTGCCAGGGGAATTCAGCCCGCCAGAGGTGAGCTGCGGTGGACATGGGCGCGTATGTGCGCCCCTGTCCGCCTCAGCTTGATAAATCGCCCTTTAAAGGTGCTCCAGTGACAAGTCTTAATTAGCTCCCCCAAATAAGCAGTGGGGGAATTCGACCATTAGAAAAAATTTGCAGCAGACACTGTGTAAATGTATTCAGAAATTATTTATAGTCAGAAGTTATAGAAATGTATTGCATGAAAAAATATATATCTTTTAACTGAAAGGTTTCAGAACATTAAATCTTCCTCTGCTACTAAAGTTTGTAATGCAGTATAAAATAACTTGTACAACAATATTAATGTATTCTACACACTTTATTTATTTTTTTGAAGGGCATTACTGGGGATCCTGGCTTTCCAGGCAACAATGGACAAAAAGGTGAAAAGGTAATAATTAAAAACCATTGTTTCTACCGTATACTGAAAATAAATGAATACCATTTTTACACAGTTTGACCTTTCTTCTTAACCTCTTCACTGCTGACTTGTTTCACACCTCACTGCTTAAGCTATTCTTTTTTTCATTTGTGAGCTCACTGAATTCCTCACTATTCTCAAAAGTTTTTAGGTCTGGTGAGATTATCTAAGAGTTGGTCTCGTCAGTACTGTGATGTTCTTCCAAGAATTTTAAAAAGACACATTTTAGCTACGGTATTGTTTTTTTTTCCCTATGCAGGGAGTAGAGTGACATCTTTATCACAATATGTTGCTCAAAAAAGCTTCCAAAGTTTTTGTGTGATTTCTCTTTATGCTGGTGAGTTTTTTTTATCATCATACCATGCAAATATCTATAAACTTGTGTAGCTCATCTGCGCTCCCCCTGCAAAAAGCATTTTTACTGGAGTAGAAGTTTATATATATTGAGCAAGGATATGCAAATGAGATACACTATGCCCCTCCCCCTTTTGCTTCAGGTATTCATCTTAAACACAGACTCCCTCATGCTAGTGCAATACTGCAGCTATGGGCAGCTTTTAGGCATAGCAAGGTTTGAAGAGTGCAGCAAATCCAATCACATGGAGACAGCTGTTTCAGTCTTATTAGGAATCAGCACATGATAGATCTTGATTGTTGCCTAATGGCAATTAAATCAGGCTTCATTTAAATTCTGGCACATAAAAATATGTGTAAATAAATCTCCCCCACATCTTTTTTTTACTCAACATAATTTAAAAGGTGACTGTATATATCAGTCAGTAAGTGAAATTGCTTATATAATTTATAAAAGCATCTATCTATCTATCTATCTATCTATCTATTTATCTATCATCTATCTGTATGTATTTGTATATATCTGTCTTTATGTCTATCTACACACACACAGAGAAGCAAAAAGACACACATACACACACTGAGACACACTGAGACACACTCTGACACACTGAGACACACACAGACGCACACACACAGAAACACACAGAAACACACAGACACACACACATATATAACACACACACACACACACACACACACAAACACACACACAATACATTTACAAAGAGTATGTATTATGGTGTAACATTTCCACTCACAATCTGTGTGTGTTTTTCTCTACCAGAAGATAACCATTTGCCTCAGCTAGTCTGCCCTTGAATTATAATTACTTAGCAAGGATAGTCCTGTATCCTTCATTTGTTTAAATCTAATTACTACTTAGTTTCAACAAGCTTTAATAACAGACTGCTCTATACAAAAAATGCTACCCTTTCTATAAAATATCACTGCTCTGCAAGTCACCTTTTAATTCAGAGCCTCGTCTCTTGGTTTACAACGTCGCTAAATAATTTATGATTAATGTGAAGTGTTTTAGAATGTGATAATTATGTCAAATCTCTGGTAGCTTTAATAAGTCATCCTATAACACCCTCACAGCTTGATCACATTACTGTTCTGATATCTAATTTTATTGATTCATTTTGGTGATTTCTTTAGTAATTACAGTTTTTGTTAAATTTGGGGGGCATTTTTACTCTTTACCAAAGATAAAATGTTTCATATAAAGACTTGAATTTGTGCCCCATCTGCCTGCAGCAAGTAGCAGACGCTGGGTTTGGGGTGAAGAGAATGCAAACACACAACAAATAGGGGGCTGAGAAAACATATTAAAAAATTCAAACAGAGCAAACGATTTAAAAAAAGTTTTCAATTATTTCTATTATCAAATTTACTTGGTTCTCTTTGTTGAAAAGATATCTAGCTAGGTAGCATGCACAGTTTGGAGCAGTACATTAGAGGAAACACTGCTGCCACCTCCTGTTCTAGCAAATGTAACATAGTTATTAAACTGCTGCCATTTATTGCTCCAGTCACATGCACGTTCCTACACCTTCATACCTGCTTTTCAACAAAGGATATCAAGAGTACAAAATAAATTTAAAAATAAAAGAATATTGGACAGTTTTTTTTAAATTTTCGGTTTATGTCCCTTTAATTTATAAGATAATAAAGGGGTCCATTTATGAAGCAGCGGATGCTGCTTCCGACTCACTCCTCTTCAGTTCCGCCTGAAGCGGAAGTTAAGAAGCAGCGGTCCTAAGATCCCTGTTACTTAACTCGTCCGCCACCTCTGAGGTGGCGGACAGCGATCAACCCGATCAGATATGATCGGGTTGATTGACACCCCCCGATTGGCCGCAAATCTGCAAGGGGTGGCATTGCCCCAGCAGTTCACAAGAACTACTGGTGCAATGATAAATGCCGACAGTGTATAGCGTATCATGTCTGTCCGCACCTTAATAAATTGACCCCATAGGCTAAACTTTACTAAACTTTATAATTGCTTCTTTTATTTTTTTATGTTTTACCTTTCATCAGCCTAACCCTAAACAGTGGCATTTAGAATGTGAAAATGAAAACTTTCATGATTCAGATTTTACATGCAATTTTAAACAATTTCCCATTTTTTTAAATGTTTCTTTACCATCAGTATTTGCTGCAATGTATAACATTGCAATAAATATTGTTGCAAATACTGTATGGGGTGCTAAACACATATGCACGCTTCCTTTTAACAAAGGATACCAAAAGATCAATTAAATTTTTTTTAATATAAGTAAACTGTATGATTGAATCATGAAATTAGCTTTGTTATTTTTGTATCCTTTGTTGATGAGTAAACCTAGGTAGGCTGAGGGCTCAGGAGTGTGCAAATCTCTTTAGCACTCTATAGCAGCAGTGTTTATAGCAATGCTATACACATGCACTCTCCTGTGCTCATATGAGCCTACCTTGGTTTACTTTTTAAAAAAAACAACAACCCTGTGTCAAGATAGAGATTTGAAAAAAATAGTGGCTATAAATGGTTCGAAATTACCATATAATAGACAACAGGGGGCGCTCTAAACAAAAACTAAAACTAGACTATAAATAACAATAAATATGGTTAAACAGTCCAAAAGCAATAAAAAAAATAAAAAAAATCCTTATAAATGCTGACTAGTAACTAATAGTTACATTGTAGATATTTTAGGATTTATATTTATTTTACAGGCAACTTAGTACTTATTTTAACTAGGTAGAATAGATATTAAATAGTTAATAACTATTTAATAGCTACCTAGTTAAAATAATGACAAAATAACCTATAAAACAAATTCTAACCTAAGTTACAAATACACCTAAAACTACACTATCAATAAATTAATTAAATAAATTAACTACAATTATCTAACATAAAATACAATTAAATAAACTAAATCCAATTGGCTGATTGGATCAGCAAATAGAATGCGAGGTCAATTCTATTGGCTGATCCAATCAGTCAATCAGATTGAACTTCAATCCGATTGGCTGATTAAATCAACCAATCGGATTTTTCCTACCTTAATTCCGATTGGCTGATAGAATCCTATCAGCCAATCGGAATTCGAGGGACGCCATCTTGGATGACGTCATTTAAAGGAACCTTCATTCATCGTTAGTCTGTCGGCCGAGGAGGATGTTCCGCGTCGGAGGTTTTGAAGATGGAGCCGCGGATGGATGAAGACTTCTGCCGGATGGAGGACCTCTTCTGCCCCGCTTGGATGAAGACTTCTGCCGGATGGAGGACCTCTTGTGGCCTGCTTGGATGAAGACTTCTGCCGGATGGAGGACCACATTGCCTGGATTGGATGAAGAATTCAGCACGGCTGGGTGAACACGGCTCAAGCTAGGGTGATCTTCAGGGGGTTAGTGCTAGTTGTTTTTAAGGGGGATCGGTTGGGTTTTAGAGTAGGGGTGTGTGGGTGGTGGGTTTTAATGTTGGGGGGTCTTGTATTTTTTTACAGGTAAATGAGCTGATTACTTTGGGGCAATGCCCCGCAAAAAGCCCTTTTAAGGGCTGGTAAAAGAGCTGATTACTTTTGTATTTTAGTATAGGGTAGGGAATTTTATTATTTTGGGGGGCTTTTTTATTTTATTAGGGGGATTAGAGTATGTGTAATTAGATTAAAATTCTTGTAATATTTTTTTATTTTTTGTAATTAGTTTATTTAATTGTATTTTAGTTTAGATAATTGTAGTTAATTTATTTAATTAATTTATTGATAGTGTAGTGTTAGGTGTATTTGTAACTTAGGTTAGGATTTATTTTACAGGTAATTTTGTAATTATTTTAACTAGGTAACTATTAAATAGTTATTAACTATTTAATAGCTATTGTACCTAGTTAAAATAAATACAAAGTTGCCTGTAAAATAAATATAAATCCTAAAATAGCTACAATGTAACTATTAGTTATATTGTAGCTATATTAGGGTTTATTTTATAGGTAAGTAGTTTTAAATAGGATTAATTTATTTAATTATATTAATTTTATTTTGTTTTATTTAAATTATATTTAAGTTAGGGGGTTGTTAGGGTTAGGTTTAGACTTAGGTTTAGGGGTTAATAACTTTATTATAGTAGCGGGGACATTGGGGGCGGGAGATTAGGGGTTAATAATTGTAGGTAGGTGGCGGCGACCTTGGGGGGGGCAGTTTAGGGGTTAATAAAATGTATTATAGTGTTTGCGAGGCGGGCTTGCGGCAGTTTAGGGGTTAATACTATATTATAGTGGCGGCGATGTCCGGTTGGCAGAGTAGGGGTTAATAAGTGTAGGTAGGTGGCGGCGACGTTGGGGGCGGAATATTAGGGGTTAATAAATATAATATAGGTGTCGGCGATGTTAGGGGCAGCAGATTAGGGGTTCATAGGGATAATGTAGGTGGCGGCGGTGTCCGGAGCAGGAGATTAGGGGTTAATAGTATAATGCAGGTGGCGACGATGTTGGGGGCGGCAGATTAGAGGTTAATAAGTGTAAGGTTAGGGGTGTTTAGACTCGGGGTTCATGTTAGGGTGTTAGGTGTAGACTTAGAAAGTGTTTCCCCATAGGTAACAATGGGGCTGCGTTAGGAGCTGAAGGCTGCTTTTTTGCAGGTGTTAGGTTTTTTTTCAGCCAGCTCAGCCCCATTGTTTCCTATGGGGAAATCGTGCACAAGCACGTTTTTCCAGCTTACCGTTCCCGTAAGCAACGCTGGTATGACAGGTAGAAATGGAGCTAAATTATGCTCAACGCTCACTTTTCTGAGGCTAACGCAGCCATTCAGAAAACTTGTAATACCAGCGTTGTTTAAAGTGAGTGCTGGAAAAAAAGGAGCGTTAGCAATGCAAGTTTTTACCGACAAAACTCGTAATCTAGGCGTATCTATTTTTTTTTAGAAAAGTTCAGTGTGTACCAGCACCAAGGTAACCCCTTGTCCAGGATAGCAGCACCACCAATATATGTAATAAAAAGTATTTATTTAAGCCAACATAGTAAAAAAGTGACGTTTTGGATTTACATCCTTAGTCATGTCCAAGGATCGACATGACTAAGGATGTAAATCCGAAACATGGTCACTTTTTTACTATGTTGGCTTAAATAAATACTTTATGTATTTTTTGAACTACATGATCAATCTCATTTATAGCAGTTTAAATTTGACTTTTTGTCTCTTAAAATTATGGGAAAAATTGTAACTGAGCACAAACTGTAGTTGCTGAAACCTGATGAATGACGTGTTTATCTTTTGATACTTTATTTTTATATATATATATATTTATTCCATGTCAGGAACTAAAACAATACTTTTATTTTTTTAGGGTGAGCCAGGCAAAGAAGGAAAAACAGGGCTTCCTGGACCTCCGGGTGAAGCAGGACTTGCAGGACTGCCAGGATTACCAGGAAAGGGCAAAGATGGAGAACCGGTGAGTTGGTTAAGAATACAAAAAGCATTTGCTACACATATCACTAGGATGTGTTTAAAGGGAGATTCCAATGCAAAAAAATGACATGTTCTTGTTTGTTAGAGCATGTAGCTTTAGCATTTCTGACCCTACATACCTGTGTGCTTAACCCCCACAAAGGGTATATGCCCCACTTTAGTGCTACAAGGACTACAGCTCCCAAGCAAGACACAGGCAGTGATTGGCTGGATTATTTGACTGGCGCTTTTAATGATTGACTGACCAGCCATGTCCTCATCTTGAACTGAAAGTGCATGAGGGCAAAAGAGTCTTTATGAACGTTATGGCTGCTTGGCCAATGTTTGGAGAAAAAAACTCAAACATGCCCATGGCCAGCCTCTTGTTCTGTCTGCAAAGTTTTGGAGACACCGCTCGCTTGCCACAGGAAAAAGCAGAACTAAGAATTTGCACTTTTGGGCCAATGGATGGGAAAACAAGATGGTGACAAAAAACAAGAATTTGCATAACACATTCAAAATTTTAGTGGTTTAGAAGGACAACTTTCTCATCTGCATTAATGGTCTAAGACAGAGGTGAACAAGCCATACACTACATAGTGGTATTTATTCTGCCTATGATTTGAATTGTATTTTGGAATACTTGGGACTTCCTCCACTTTGTTCACAGAGGGGAATATGTCTTACAAAAATAACACACATAAACACATATATTTTACAGTGCAGAAATTGGAATTAGGTGAAGATGAGCTAAGTATATATATATATATATATATATATATATCATCTATATTTATGGTGCTTCCTTCCCCTGTAAATCAGGTCAGCATATCCTGCTTATTAGGGAGAGAAGTTACAGTGTAATAAAGGGCTATGAAACCCCAGATTTCTGGAGAACGATAGATCAGAGCACTAAGTAGTGTTTTCACTATGTATAACATTATAAAGTGCCTTCTTGCTATACTGTTGTCATATAGTACTACATACCAAGCAAACAATGTAAATTTGATGCTAGAAATAGTTTAAAATGTAATTAATTTTACATTCTATCTAAATCATCAAGAAAACTTGCTGTTTCATATCCCTTTAACATATGGGGTCCTAAAGCACTGGATACTTTATACTGGAAGGAAGAAAAGGAAGATTTACTTGTGTTGAGTTTACAGAGACTACATTTATAGGTAGACAAAGACACAGTATGGGACAAAGAAAGAAATTACATTGGGAACAATAATTTATAACTAATTGATTCGAATTGAGGTTAAGAGAAACATTGTACAAATAACATTTTAACCCTTTGAGTGCTAACAACGGCTCTGAGCCATCGCAAATTGTCCCAGTCAGGTAGTGACGATGGCTCAGAGCTGTCGCTAGCACTTACCCACCTTGAGGGCAATCTGGGGGCTCCCACCTACTCCCACTCCAGTGATCTGACCTGAATAGTGAGAGCCATCGCCAGGTCTTCACGTTTCGCATGATGACGACACTGTGCAACTTTATTTATAATTAACAATGGACAATATAGGGAAATGGGGGCATGCTACAGTCCCCCAATACCCATCTTTAGAAAGGTAACCGCCTAACTTTTCCAACGGTATATGTCTCAGGGATCTGGAAAAAAAAATAAAAAAAGTAAAAAATAAATCGATTTAAAAAAAGTAATTTAAAAAAAAAAAAAAAAGCTAAATTCAAGCTTAGCTCCCAGGTGGGAAATGACTTAGCAGCCAAAGGGTTAAATACATTTTTTTAAATTACTTAGAGAAAATAGAACTATGGCTTAGATTCAATAGAACTCATGGTTCTGATGAAATTGATTAACGTTCTAAACTTCTTTCACATAGAACTGTGGTAGCTAGTTTCTGTTTTTCACTGTAACTGTGTGTAATCCTAAACATGCCCAGGGTTGCCTTGTTCCACCTCACCAGCACTCTAATTTTGACTGACTACTCCAGAAAAACAGTGACTGCCTCAAAGTGAGCCTAAAGTTATTCAATGAAGTTTGATTCTTTATGAATTACACACTGAAGTTCACAGAGCTGGCAAGGGAGAATATTAAACTAATGAGACAGAGATACCAATCTTGTGCTAGTCTGGTGCCCTGAATGAGCTAAAAATAATTTAATCACAAAGGAGAGGTTAAAAATAAAAGCTGAATTGCAGAACTGCTGGGTCCATCTTGTCAAGAAAGGTCATTAGACACATTGGTATCTACTTATAATAGTTTATGTGCAAATTAGTCCCATCCTTTATGAAATACATTTTTAGTGATTGTGATGCCTTAAGAAATAAAGTAATTAATATGTACTTTTTATCACATACAGGGAGAAAGGGGCGCCACAGGACCTCATGGACAGTCTGGGTTAAAGGTAAACACAATCATCGATTCATTCACAAACAATTATAAATACATGGTAGTGCAATATAAAGAATTTGTTATGGCTATTATAGCAGCATAATTATAAAATAATTTGAAACTTGAAATTAAATTTAATCTACCAACTCTTTTGGTTAGTTAATTAAATTATAAATTGATTATTTTGAAAACATATTTGAGATGGATAATTTCTAGAAAAACAATGGCATGGTCAAAATATTCTTTCTGATTGAGGTTCAATGGGCTTGGAGTTAATAATATTTTGTCTAAATTTATGCTTATTGGGTAAGACGCCCAATACACTAACAGCTGTATATATTATTAGACAAAATGGACGAAGAACGGACAATTGCTAGACCAAATAGATTCATTTATTGTTTCATGCCTTTTGGTGCCAAAAAAAGTACAGGAATGGGGGGGGAGAGGAAATATTGTTTCCTAATCAGCTCTTTTGTTTGTCATGATATACAGGGGGTCTGACCATTCATGTATCCATCCCCCCTGTCTAATCCTGCAATAAAGATTACTATTGACTGATGTTAGGGACAGCCATTCAGACACTAAATGTTGAAATTTAGTCATGTAGGCTTGTCCAATCAAGCCTTAACTTAGAATAGGGAGGTGGGAGACTAGAGGAAGTTCAGAAATTTTTAATCACTTTGACTACAACTATTGTAATATACAGTTGTGTGACTTTTGTGTCTCTATGAGCTAATCATTGACATCAATTCAATCAGAGAGTTAGATTTTGTGTTAGTATTTAAAGAAAGGTTGTTTAAATTATTCTATAATGTAAGATTTGCGTTAAAAGTAGTTTGATATATTTGATGTTCTCATTAGAAATAATGGTAACAAATCCAAATCCAAAACAATTGCCCACATAAGCAAAATTCAGCCTGTGAAAAATCCTAAACGAATCATTTATATGAAACAAATTTTTCACCCATGCACATCTCTATGAGATATAAGTGACTGAGACATAAACAGGTTGGGACAGTATGAAAAATGCAAAAAAGAAAATGAAAAATGCAAAAATACAAACAAAAAGAGTCATTTGTAAATTCAATTTACCCTGTACTATATTGAAAACACATTATTAACACATTATTTGACAATTTACTTTGTGAATTTAATGTAATTTTTAAAATATACACTCATTTCACATCTGATGGTTAAGGTTATAGATATTGCAAGACAACCATTAAGTAGATATGTGCAATGCTAATAAGTTTTGTTTCATTTTCATTAGTTAAATAAATAATTTAGTTTCTGCAAATTAGTTTAGTTAACCCCTTAATGACCGGACCATTTTTCAATTTTCTTACCCTTAATGACAATGGCTATTTTTACATTTCTGCAGTGTTTGTGTTTAGATGTAATTTCCCTCTTACTCATTTACTGTACCCACACATATTATATACCGTTTTTCTCACCATTAAATGGACTTTCTAAAGATACCATTATTTTCATCATGTCTTATAATTTACTAAAAAAATAAATAATAAAATATGAGGAAAAAATGGAAAAAACACACTTTTTCTAACTTTGACCCCCAAAATCTGTTACACATCTACAATCACCAAAAAACACCCATGCTAAATAGTTTCTAAATTTTGTCCTGAGTTTAGAAATACCTAATGTTAACGTGTTCTTTGCTTTTTTTGCAAGTTATGGGGCAATAAATACAAGTAGCACTTCGCTATTTCCAAACCACTTTTTTTCAAAATTAGCGCTAGTTACATTGGAACCCTGATATCTGTCAGGAATACCTGAATATCCCTTGACATGTATATATATTTTTTTAGAAGACAACCCAAAGTATTGATCTAGGCCCATTTTGGTATATTTCATGCCACCATTTCACCGCCAAATGCGATCAAAAAAAAAAAAAAGTTCACTTTTTCACAAAATTTGTCACAAACTTTAGGTTTCCCACTGAAATTATTTACAAACAGCTTCTGCAATTATGGCACAAATGGTTGTAAATGCTTCTCTGGGATCCCCTTTTTTCAGAAATAGCAGACATATATGGCTTTGGGGTTGCTTTTTGGTAATTAGAAGGCCGCTAAATGCCGCTGCGCACCACACGTGTTTTATGCCCAGGAGTGAAGGGGTTAATTAGGGAGCTTGTAGGGAGCTTGTAGGGTTAATTTTAGCTTTAGTGTAGTGTAGTAGACAACCCCAAGTATTGATCTAGGCCCATTTTGGTATATTTTATGCCACCATTTCACCGCCAAATGCGAGCAAATAAAAAAAAAAAATTTATATGGCTTTGGCGTTGCTTTTTGGTAATTAGAAGGCCGCTAAATGCTGCTGCGCACCACACGTTAATTATGCCCAGCAGTGAAGGGGTTAAATTAGGTAGCTTGTAGGGAGCTTGCAGGGTTAATTTTAGAGATCAGCCTCCCACCTGACACATCCCACCCCCTGATCCCTCCCAAACAGCTCTCTTCCCTCCCCCACCCCACAATTGTTCCCGCCATCTTAAGTACTGGCAGAAAGTCTGCCAGTACTAAATAAAAGAGGTTTTTTTTTTTTTTTAAAATAAAAATAATAAAGTATTTTAGCTGTGATGGACCCCTGCCTTAGCCCCAACCTCCCTGATCCCCCCTCCAGCTCTCTAACCCTCTCCCCTACCTAATTACCGCCATCTTGGGTACTGGCAGCTGTCTGCCAGTACCCAGTTTGGCCCCAAAAACCCCCCAGAAAGTATTTTTATTTTATTTTTTACTTAAAAAACTATTTCTGTTGTGTAGCAGCCCCCCACAATACCCCCACCCCCTCCCAGATCCTTTTATATTTTTTTAAAAAAAAATTCCCTTTTTTTTCCCCTTTCTGCCCTCATTCATTGGTGTCAGTGTGGCTAATGGGTGCGCGCGCACGTGCACGCGCGCCCCGTGCACACGCGCATGCACGCTCACGTGCACACTCGCGCATCGTGCACATGCACGCGCATCGTGCACGCGCACGCGAATCGTGCACCCGGCGGACACTGGCACTATCGCTACCGGTGCAGAGAGGGCCACAGAGTGGCTCTCTCTGCATCGGAGGCTTGTAAAGTGGTATTGCAGGATGCCTCCATATCGAGGCATCACTGCAATACCCTCAGAGCTGCTGGAAGCATTTGTGATCGCTTCCAGCACTCTGTTTGACAACTGACGTACCAGGTACGTCCATTGTCATTAACTGCTTGTTAATGCATGATGTACCTGGTACGTCAGTTGTCATTAAGGGGTTAAGTTAAAAAAAAATTGTTTCGGCAAATAAGTTATGTTAAGTTGAATCTTTTTCGGATCCATTTGTTTTTTCGGATCCATTCTTTATTCATATGCATTCTTCTATTCTGAAGTTTAGAATAGAATAATGCATATGAATAAAGAATGGATCCGAAAAAAACGTAAGGATCCGAAAAAAACGGTTTAATTTAACATAACTAATTTGCCGGCGTTTGCCGAAACAATATTATCTAAAACCGCCGCCGCCACCCACATCGCCAACACTAAATAAAGCTATTAACCCCTATACCGCTGTTCCCAGACAACGCCGACACTAACTAAACACTAAATAAAGCTATTAACCCCTAAACCGCCGTTCCCAAACATCACCTACACTAACTAAACCTATTAACTCCTAAACCGCATTTCCCTGACATCGCCGAAACAAATTAAACCTATTAACCACTAAACTGCCATTCCCAAACATAGCCAACACTAACTAAACCTATTAACCACTAAACCGCAGTTCCCAAACATCGCCGACACTAACTAAACCTTCTAACCCATAAACCGCAATTCCCAAACATTGCCAACACTAACTAAACCTATTATCCCCTAAATCGCAGTTCCCTAACATTGCCGACACTAACTAACCACACCGCAAGAACCTAAATTAAACTATATTAGCCCCTAAACCTAATACCCCTAACTTTAACATAATTAAAATAAACCTAAATTAAAGTTACAATTATTAGCTACCTATTTAAAAATAAATACAAACTTACCTGTGAAATAAAAATAAAACCTAAGCGAGCTACAATATAACTATTTACTAACTACCTAGTTAAAATAAATAGTTACCTGTGAAATAAAAATAAAACCTAAGCTTACGCTTATAAAACTTAACATTATAAAAATAAATAACCTAACATTCTAATTACAAAAAATTAGAAACACTAAAATTTCAAAAAAAATAAAAACAAACCCCTCCTAACATTACAAACCCCCACCCCCCAAAACCACAAAATAAAAATAAACCTAATCTACCCATTTCCCCAAAAAGGGCATTTGTATGAGCATTGCCCTTAAAAGGGCATTCAGCTCTTTTTTATCCCATTAAAAATAAAAAATGCCTAATCTAAATAAAAAACCCTCCCCAAAAATAAAAAAAATCCCATTACAAAAAATAACTAACTAAATTATCCAAAATAATAAAAATTATTCCTATTCTAATACCCTGTTTTTTTTTTAAAAGAACACCCCCAAATAAAAAAAAAAACTAATCTATAGTAAACTACTAATAGCCCTTAAAAGGCCCTAAAGTTAAACAGTTTTTTTGCTAAAAAATTAAAACAAACACCCACTAACATTACAAACATTAGTGTTGGCGATGTCGGGGAGCTCTGGTTTAGTAGTTAATAGGTTTATTTCATGTCAGCGATGTTTGGGAACTGCGGTTTAGGGGTTAATAGGTTTAGTTTGTTTCGGCAATGTCGGGTAACTGCGGTTTAGGGGTTAATAGGTTTAGTTAGTTTTGGCAATGTTTGGGAATGGTGGTTTAGGGGTTAATGATTTTACTTAGTGTCGGCGATGTCGGGGGAATGACGGTTTAGGTTTTAATAGGATTATTTAGTGATTTAGTTAGTGTCGGCGATGTCAGGGAACTGCGGTTTAGATCAGAACAATGAAAAATTCAGAATATGAATAAAGAATGTATCTGAAAATTCGGAAACTGATTTAGAAATTTTTGTAATTTTTGGGGATTTTACTTATGGTGCCGATTCGGATGCATTCAAATCTCTAAATCGGCCAAAATTCATCTGAAAATGAAATTCGGCCGAAACTAAAGGCACATCTATCATTAAGAGGTGGTAATAGATATACAATTCTTACTAGAATGGAATTATATTGGATTTGATAGTTAACAACATGGGTACCGTTAGGACTTAATAAAGAATGGGATATTTGCTATTTTGTAGACTAAAGTGATACAAACTCAAAAGGAAACCATGTTCCCACATTATAAGCAGTCTAAGTCTGTCAATACTAGCACAAGCCAATTCCTGTATCATATAGGGGTTATTGGTATTGGTATTGATATTTATTGATGTGCAGTCATTTGAAAATGGATTTGGGTTTGAATTCATTGTGAGCAGTACTGATCATAGTATTAATTACACCATTATTATCAATTTTGCATCGTAGAATTTTTACAAGATTATACAACAAAAGTGACAATGTACAATCTCTATTTTAACATAAGATATGGGTTATATACATTTATTTATTTAGTCTTTTTTTCAATTTTAGTTTGGCTCATGTCTTTTTAAGTAATCCAGACATTTAGATTTAATATCTGAATAATGACTGTACTATATTATATTGTATCATATTTGATGTTTAATATTGTATTTTCTAATAATTTGTGGTATGACAGCTTTTCACTATCTGGAATATCCGCCATTTGAGTGTCTCTTTCAACTTCAATAATTAATTGATTTTATTCACGGTAAACTACTCTTAAACTGCTTTACAATTTATGATTATATTTGAGGCTAAATAACATAATATTGCATTTGCTATTACATACAAGTATACACAAGTGCAATATGTTTTTAATGTTGATATTATATTATGTACTGCATGTATTCTTAACACACACTATATCTCTGTGAGCATATTGGCCATCTCTATGGTAACCGCTTTTATGGCTGGTGATTGGATGCGATCACTATATAAGGCAGAGTCAGTGTATCTGGGGTTATCCTATGACTAAGTGTCGCACGGCACAAAACGAGTAAGGACTCTTCCCCTCCGTCTATGTTTTGTACATTGAGTGTTGTTTTTAATCTCTTACATTATGCATTCGGATTCATGGAGTGCTGCCTTCTTCTTCTTCTGAATCCATACATCAACACTGTCCAAAACTGCTGCCAACTTCTCTGGGCTCTGTCTCATCTGAGATGGACAGTAGCACAGTGGAATAGTGTTTTGTGGCCCAATTTTTTTTCTTGACAAATGATTCTTGCCAAACAAATAAGTCTGTGCACATTTCTAGTATGACCTATTACCTCAATAACATTGAAATTTCACCTCAGTTTTAACTATTTTTTAAAAAAAAATTACATTCAGACTTAAAGGGATATTAAACAATGCTCCTTCAGTAAAAATAAATAAATAAATATGTTAAATATGTCAAAGCAAACCTAAAAAGAAACAGACTGTGTAAAAAACAGCAAACAACTCACTTGTTTTCTTGCATAATGAGCACTTACAAATTCTCAGTGTAGCCCCTGCCCCCATTGTGTAATGGGAGCTGACATCTTAGGTTACACTCTGACTGATGTAGGCATGAGCAAGTCTGACTCCCTGTTATCTAGTCTATTCACTTAGGGCTAGATTTATCAAAGCTGAGGTGGACAGGGGCCGCGTATATACGCGCCCCTGTACGCCTCAGCTCGCCTGTGGCGGGGCAAAATTACTTGCAGGTAATCACCATTGCACACGAGCGCAATTTTGCACTCACATGCAATCCCGCCCCCTGCCCGCACACAGCCAATCATGCGCGTGCAGGAGCTGTCAATCTCTTCAGTCGGACTAGACCGCGGAGATTGAATTTCGCCACCTTAGAGGTGGCGAAGAGGTTAGGGAAGCAGCGGTCTGGTGACCACTGTTTGTTAAATTACGGTGAGCAAGTTCTTGTGGGAACTTGCAGCCGTAGGGCTTTAATAAATCGAGCCCTTAATAGTAACCAGCCTAGACGTTTTATTACATCAGGCTAGGATAAACCTTCCTGCAGAGGCCCCTCCTCCTTGTAAGGCTGTGACAGGAAGTAAATGACACTTCACAAATGTAGGGAAAAAAAGAAATAAAAGGTAAAACCCATTTAAATAGATTAATAATACATATTGCAATTATTTCTATTACGTATAAAACACAACTTAGTGCTTTTTTATTACAACGAAACTGTTTAACATCCCTTTTATTTGCTTTCAAGAACACATGAATCAAGATTCATTTTTAATTATTGAAGTATATTCAGAAAAATAGCTGACCAGATATACCGAGGCAGCAGAACCTTTAGAAATTGGTTCTTCCTTTTCTATTGCACAAAATAAAAATCTATTAGCTAATGTAACAAAGATCATTTGAGAATAGAATTTAGCTTGCTTCGTTAATAAATTAATGACAAAACAATTTTCAATCCATTTTGGTCCTTAAGAATTCTATACAATGTATTTTATTTGGAAATGATTATATTCATTTCTTCTTAAATTGCCTACTGCTATTATATATTTTAGTATAACTCTACTACTGAAGCAAATTGGGCTTATTTTTTTGTGTTATGAAGAAGGACAAACTGATTTTCTAGTATGTGAGAAGAAATTATTTTTGAAAAGCTGTAGCAAAATCTATTACTGGGATTGTATTGAAATGTGACATATTGATAGAAACTGAAGCTTTTAACCATCCAAACCCATCAAACATCTACAGATATTAATGGAGTTTCACCTTGGACTAATAGCTATAGTACCTACATATGCACTAATCCCTATAGTTTAAAAAATGTATTGAATAGGAAATTGTATTTACCTTTGTTAAATATACATTTTCTAATTAATTACAAAGGTTTATGGGGACATTGTGCAGTAGATTTTTCTTTGCATAAATGTTTTGTAGATGACACATTTATATAGCCCATCTGGGAAGGTTTTTGTAAATATTTCTTTTTTTGCTTATTTTTAAATAACATTGTGGTGATTTTCAGACTCCTAATCAAGCCCCTATTTGTTAGATGTATACTGATGTCTACAAATTCATGCTTACTCCTGTTTGTCTAATGGGTCTTTTCATATGCAGGGGAGAAGGGTAGGGGTAGTGTCTATTCTTCCTGCTTTCTTAGCCCCTTTCAGTGGGTGTCCCAAATTAAGATATTTTGAAATTAATCATGTATTGTGATACTAACTAGGGAGCTTTGATGCTCAATAGGGAATTTTGATGATTATACTTTTTCCATATTTAATGCTAAATAATGATATTGATTACATTTTTTATACATATTAGGCTATAGAATTGTGTTATAACAGGAGAAGTTCTCATGACATGTAAATGTTATATATATTGTACAAAATTATCTTTCTCTTGCAAGATGTATCGAGTCCACGGATTCATCCAATACTTGTGGGATATTCTCCTTCCCAACAGGAAGTGGCAAAGAGAGCACCCACAGCAAGCTGTCTATATAGCTCCTCCCCTAACTCCACCCCCCAGTCATTCTCTTTGCCGGCTCTAAGCAAGTAGGAAGGGTTCATTTGGCTCATATTAAGGTTTTATAACCCACATGGCTGTTTGAAGCACATTAGTGTGTTACTTTAAGGCCCCACAGACATCGAGTGAGGTGGGTGGGGCCTATTTTCGCGCCTTAGATGCACAGTTGTTTTTCACTACTGGACAGCAAGCTGCAACACAGGAGGGTCCTGACTCAATTTTGGGGCCAAAACAATGCTTTGTTCCCTCAGATTCATCCCCTAAGGGCAGGTAGGCGCCGCAGCAGAGCTGTGGCAAGGTGCTGGCTGTGTATTTTCCGGTTTTGACACTTGTCAATCCGGTTTCGTTATTAAGGGGTTAATTACTTCTTTTACTGGTGGGGCAACCTTACTAAGGCTTACTGAATTTACTGTAAAAAAATTGAAAAGTTTGCTGCATTTTTAAGCAGTTTTGCAGAACGTGTGCACCTTTTTTTCTCTTAAAGGCACAGTACCTTTTTTTGAAATTGTTGTTTTTACATTGAATAAAGTGTTTTCCAAGCTTGCTTGTCTCATTACTAGCCTGTTAAACATGTCTGACATCAAGGAAACTCCTTGTTCAATATGTTTAGAAGCCATTGTGGAACCCCCTCTTAGAATGTGTCCCACTTGTACTGATATGTCTATAAATTTTAAAGAGCATATTGTAGCCCTTAAGCGCTAGAGGATTCTCAGACAGAAAGAAATGAGGTTATGCCATCTTGTTCTCCCCAAGTTTCACAACCAGTAACGCCCGCACAAGTGACGCCAAGTACCTCTAGTGCGTCTACTTCATTTACCTTACAAGACATGGCCGCAGTTATGAATTCTACCCTCACAGAGGTTTTATCTAAACTGCCTGGGTTACAAGGGAAGTGTGATAGCTCTGGGTTAAGAACAAATGCTGAGCCTTCTGACGCTTTAGTAGCCGTATCCGATATACCCTCACAATGTTCTGAAGTAGGGGTACGGGACTTGCTGTCTGAGGGAGAGATTTCTGATTCAGGAAAGATGTTCCCTCAGAAAGACTCTGATATTACGGCCTTTAAATTTAAGCTAGAACACCTCCGCTTGTTGCTCATGGAGGTGTTAGCGACTCTGGATGATTGTGACCCTATTGTGGTTCCAGAGAAATTGTGTAAAATGGACAAATACCTCAAGGTTCCTGTTTACACTGATGTTTTTCCGGTCCCTAAGAGGATTGCGAACATTGTTTCTAAGGAGTGGGATAGACCAGGTATTCCGTTAGTTCCCCCTCCTACTTTTAAGAAAATGTTTCCCATATCTGACACCATGCGGGACTCGTGGCAGACGGGCCCTAAGGTGGAGGGAGCTATTTCTACACTGGCTAAGCGTACAACTATACCTATTGAAGACAGTTGTGCTTTCAAAGATCCTATGGATAAAAAATTAGAGGGTCTCCTAAAGAAAATTTTTGTTCATCAAGGTTTTCTTCTCCAACCTATTGCGTGCATTGTTCCTCTAACTACTGCAGCTGCTTTTTGGTTCGAGGCTCTGGAAGAGGCTCTTCAGGTGGAGACCCCATTAGATGATATTCTGGATAGAATTAAGGTTCTTAAGCTGGCTAATTCTTTCATTACAGATGCCGCTTTTCAACTGGCTAAATTAGCGGCAAAGAATTCAGGTTTTGCCATTTTAGCACATAGAGCGGTATGGCTTAAGTCCTGGTCAGCTGATGTGTCATAAAAATCTAAGCTTTTGACCATCCCTTTCAAAGGAAAGACCCTATTTGGGCCTGAACTGAAGGAGATTATTTCAGACATCACTGGAGGGAAAGGCCATGCCCTCCCTCAGGATAAAACAAATAAAATGAGGACCAAACAAAATAATTTTCGTTCTTTTCAAAACTTCAAGAGTGGTCACGCTTCCTCTTCCCCTGCTGCAAAGCAAGAGGGGAACTTTGCTCAATCCAAGTCAGTCTGGAGACCTAACCAGGCTTGGAACAAGGGTAAACAGGCCAAGAAGCCTGCAGCTGCCTCCAAGACAGCATGAAGGGGTAGATCCCGATCCGGAACCAGATCTAGTAGGGGGCAGACTCTCTCTCTCTCTCTCTCTCTCTCTCTCTCTCAGGCTTGGGCAAGAGATGTTCAGGATTCCTGGGCATTAGAAATTGTTTCCCAGGGATATCTTCTGGACTTCAAAGATTCCCCCCCAAGGGGGAGATTTCAGGACTTGGTATGCAGATCTGGTGGACATGTCATCCGTTCCACCATGGACTCTGCCGCTGAGGCAGGACCTTCTGATTCAGGGTCCATTCAAGCATCCAAATCTAATTTCTCTGCATCTGACTGCTTGGAGATTGAACGCTTGATTTTAGCAAAGCATGGTTTCTCTGAGTCGGTCATTGATACCTTGATTCAGGCTCGAAAGCCTGTCACCAGGAAAATCTATCATAAGATATGGCGTAAATATCTTTACTGGTGTGATTCCAAGGTTTACACATGGAGTAAGATCAGGATTCCTAGGCTATTATCTTTTCTCCAAGAAGGATTGGAGAAGGGATTATCAGCTAGTTCCTTAAAGGGACAAATATCTGCTTTGTCTATCCTTTTACACAAGTGCCTGGCGGATGTTCCAGACATTCAGGTGTTTTGTCAGGCTTTAGTTAGAATCAAGCCTGTGTTTAAACCTGTTGCTCCGCCATGGAGTTTAAATTTAGTTCTATCTTGGAAAGTTCTGTTTTTAGTAGCTATCTCTTCGGCTCGAAGAGTTTCTGAATTATCTGCTTTACAGTGTGACTCACCTTATCTTGTTTTCCATGCTGATAAGGTGGTTTTGCGTACCAAACCTGGATTCCTTCCTAAGGTTGTTTCAAATAGGAATATCAATCAGGAAATTGTTGTTCCTTCTCTGTGTCCTAATCCTTCTTCCAAGAAGGAACGTCTGTTGCATAACCTAGATGTGGTTCGTGCTTTAAAGTTCTACTTACAAGCAACTAAAGATTTCCGTCAAACATCTTCATTGTTTGTTGTCTATACTGGAAAGCGGAGAGGTCAAAAAGCTACGGCAACCTCTCTTTCTTTTTGGCTGAAAAGCATCATCTGTTTGGCTTATGAGACTGCTGGCCAGCAGCCTCCTTAAAGGATTACAGCTCACTCTACTAGAGCGGTGGCTTCCACATGGGCTTTTAAAAATGAGGCTTCTGTTGAACAGATTTGTAAGGCGGCGACTTGGTCTTCGCTTCATACTTTTTCCAAATTTACCAAATTTTATACTTTTGCTTCTTCAGAGGCTATTTTTGGGAGAATGGTTCTACAAAAAGTGGTGCCTTCCATTTAGGTACCTGACTTGTCCCTCCCTTCATCGGTGTCCTAAAGCTTTGGTATTGGTATCCCACAAGTATTGGATGAATCCGTGGACTCGATACATCTTGCAAGAGAAAGCAAAATTTATTCTTACCTGATAAATTTCTTTCTCTTGTGATGTATCGAGTCCACGGCCCGCCCTGTCTATTTAAGACAGGTAGTATATTTTATTAAAAAAACTTCAGTCACCTCTGCACCCTATAGTTTCTCCTTTTTCTTCCTAGCCTTCGGTCGAATGACTGGGGGGTGGAGTTAGGGGAGAAGCTATATAGACAGCTCTGCTGTGGGTGCTCTCTTTGCCACTTCCTGTTGGGAAGGAGAATATCCCACAAGTATTGTATGAATCCGTGGACTCGATACATCGCAAGAGAAAGAAATTTATCAGGTAAGCATATATTTTGTTTTTTCATATTTTAATATTATTCATTTGGCACAAACACACTAACATTATTTATGTATCCTATAAAATGGTCTTTGGCCAAATGAATATAAAGAGCCATACTGACTAGCACATATTGCTGTTGCTTGCAGTATTTTGTTTTTGGGACAGTATACACCAATTTTCATATAACTGCATGTAATAGACACTACTATAAAGAAGAACATGCCCAGACACTGATATAAACATCCAGTATAAAACCTTTTAAAAACTTACTTAGAAGCTCCCAGTTAAGTAATGTTGTTGAGGTTTTGCTAGGACACCCACTGAAAGGGGCTGGGAAAACAGGAAGAGCAGACCCCCCCCCCCCTTCCCTGTATATGAAAAGACAGCAGGAATCTGTAAACACATGTACACATCTGACACTGTGGGGCTTGGTTAGGAGTCTGAAAATCAGCCCAATGTTATTAAAAAAAATAATAAAAACTATACATTGTTACAAAAACTCTACCAGATATAAATGGATCATCTACAAAACATTTATGCAAAGAAAAATCTAGTGTACAATGTCCCTTTAATTTAAAGAAATTTACTAGGATTGTTATTATAAACTCTCTGAGTGTTTCTATCTATCTATCTGTCTATCTATCTATCTGTCTATCTATCACATTCACACAAAAAACACACTTTTCATGTTTTCAGCAAAGCTACATACACCTTTAGCAAATACAAAACAATCAGGGATGGAGTACAATTCTACTATACTCAGTAATTTTCTGATTTAAAGGGTCAGTCAAGTCTAAAAAAAAACGTTCATGATTTAAATAGGGAATGCCATTTTAAACAACTTCTCAATTTACTTTTAGCACCAATTTTGCTTTGTTCTGTTGGTATTCTTAGTTGAAAGCTAAACTTAGGAGGTTAATATGCTAATTTCTTAGACCTTGAAGCAGTGGCGGCTCGTGGGTTATTCAAATGGGGGTTCACCAGTTATGTAAAATAGTATATATATATATATATATATATATAATATACATGTCCACCACAGGAGCAAAAAGAGCTGCAAAACAGGGGGCCCCCATACTGGAAAGCCGATAAAACAAAAATATATTAAATATATAACATTATGCAATAAAGAGACACATATAGCCAGAGCTAACACTAACAGCTTTTTAGAAAAAAATATAAAATCTCATATGTACAATTTTTCCCCATCATTTCACTTCATTTAATCACCTAGTTTGACACCCATGCTGACAGCTATGTACCATTGTAAAATCATGACATTTCTATTAAACACCACAGAACATTTTTTGCAAAAATCTTTAGAAATAATAATTGAGCTTTTTAGGCACAGAAGACATAGAAACATAGAAACATAGAAACATAGATATTGACGGCAGATAAGAGCCATAGGCCCAGCAAGTCTGCCCGACCTTACCTAACAGTATAAACTTATCTAGTTCGTAGGATAGCCCTATGCTTGTCCCATGCATTTTTAAAGTCCCCCACAGTGTTTGTTGCTACTACCTCTTGAGGAAGTTTATTCCATAAATCAATCACTCTTACTGTAAAGAAGTGCTTCCTCAAATTACTTCTGAATCTACTACCCTTTAGCTTGAGCTCATGACCCCTTGTTCTTGAATTTTCCATTTTATGTAAAATACCCACAGCCTCAGTTTTACTAAACCCTTTAATGTACTTGAAAGTTGCTATCATATCACCTCTTTCCATTCTCTCCTCTAAGCTATACATATTTAGGTCATTGAGCCTATCCTGGTAAGTTTTATTTTTTAGACCATGTACCATTTTGGTAGCCCTCCTTTGCACAGATTCAAGTTTGTTAATATCCTTCTGAAGATATGGTCTCCAGAACTGCACACAATACTCAAGATGAGGCCTAACTAATGATCTATAAAGTGGCATAAGAACCTTACTATTTCTGCTGCAAATACCTCTACCAATACATCCAAGCATTCTGCTAGCCTTACTCGCTGCATTACTACATTGTTTACTAAGTTTTAAATCATCTGAAATAATAATTCCCAAGTCCTGTTCCTCGTCTGTAACAGTCAGTAAAGTGTCATTGAGTCTGTAATTAACATTTGGATTTTTCTTCCCTAAATGCATTATTTTACACTTTGCTGTGTTAAACTTTAGACCCCAGTCATTTGTCCAATCCTCCAATTGTTGTATATCACTTCTCATTTTGTCTACCCCCCCTGGAACATCCACTCTGTTGCAAATTTTTGTATCATCTGCAAAGAGACATACTTTCCCCTGTAGCCCTTTGCTGATATCGCAGATAAATATGTTAAACAAAACAGGCCCCAGAACTGACCCCTGAGGAACACCACTAGTAACAGCCCCCTCTGCTGAATGAACTCCATTTACTAAGACACTTTGTTTTCTGTCCTTAAGCCAGCATTCCACCCAGTTCACAATTTTTGAATCTAGACCAAGGAGATATAGTTTGTGAATAAGTTTATTGTGTGGGACGGTGTCAAATGCTTTGCTGAAATCTAGATATGCTACATCAACTGCTCCTCCCTTGTCTAATACTTTTGTTACATAATCAAAGAAGTCAATTAGATTAGTCTGACATGATCTCCCTGAAGTAAAACCATGCTGATTTTGGTCCTCTAAATTGTTTGTCTTTATGTAAGTCATAATTCTTTCTTTTAAGAGGCTTTCCATTAATTTCCCTACTACTGAAGTTAAACTAACTGGCCTGTAGTTGCCAGATTCTTCTCTACTGCCCTTTTTATGAAGGGGTATTACATTTGCTATTCTCCAATCATCTGGGACAGCTCCTGTTAATAGTGACTGATTAAACAGATCAGTTAATGGGACAGTTAGCACTGATCGAAGTTCTTTTAAAACCCTTGGATGAATATTATCAGGACCCACTGCCTTTGTAACATTTATTTTTGATAAGACAATCACGTCATTTTATAATCTACGATAAAGTAACGCTTAATTAACAAATAGTACACTCACCCTAGCATGAAATTAACTCATTTACCTCTTGGGACATAACATTTGTTATCTCTGGAAACCAATGAGGTAAAACACGATAACCACACTATACTACTAAACACACAAGAATCAGAATTATCAGACAGACATGCGCGCCTTAATCATCACTATTAGAAACCGACTCGTACAAGATAGTTTTTACATATCTCCTTACCCACAAAGTGCAACATTAACACACTAAATTAAAAAAGTATAATTTAGCAGCACCACACTCTCAAATTGTCCCTCTCTTTTACGTCCATTTTACTTGTGCGGCAATTAACAATTTACCTTCCACACTTGGCTTGTTGTTATCCGCATGGCTATATAAACATGGGTGCACTGCAAGTAGAGCACGCTAAGTAAGTGGTTGTGCTTTTCACTTTTTGTATCGTGTTCAGTGGTTGACGTGTTAGCGTTACTATGTTTTACAGCATATACACAACAGATATATAAAAAGCACATACATGTAAATAATGTAAATTTGGGTTACATGTGCCTGACGTGTGTCAGATGCATCTACTTACTATAAGCCCTGGCCTGCCTGCCTGGAAAGTTACGTTTAAGCCGTGATCGTAGCTATGCTTTTCATAGCTGATGCACCCCAGTCAAGCCATAGCTGCTGCTCCTTCTGTGGCTAGCCCCGATGTTACTGCCAGCAATCAGCAATGAGACTCCAGCAGCCATCAGCACCTCTGCTTGCGAACTGTGTCTCAGACTCTCAGTGATTGCCAATGCTGATGAAGCCCACAATTCTCCTCCTCCCGAGTCCCACACACACACAGTCTTGGTGTGCGAGTGTCACGTGACAGCTGGCTCTCGCACACTAAGAGCTGTGTGGTTAGAAAGGCTATGGGCTGGCCTGTAGGTGGCCCTGAAGGCAATGTAGTTTTAAAGTGGAAAGGGCTTTTGCCTATACTTCTATCTATCGCACTGCACAGCATGTGCGATAGATAGAAGTATTAGGCAAAAGCCCATTTTTTTTAATTTCTCACTCTTTTTTTAAAAAATTTTTTGTTCATCAGGGGTCAGGTTCACAGGGGGTTCACTTGCTCAAGTGCTCCTATAGAGGAGCCTCCACTGCCTTGAAGACTGCCTCTAATCTGAATGCATTTTGACCACTAAAGGGCATTAGTTCATGTGTTTCATATAGATAACATTAAGCTCATGCACGTGAAGTGACCTAGGAGTGAGCACTGATTGGCTAAAATGTAAGTCTGTCAAATGAACTGAAATAAGGGGGCAGCCTGCAGAGGCTTAGCTGCATGGTAATTACATGTATTATTTGAACTGTGTTGGTTGTGCAAAACTGGGAAAAAACAAAATAAATCTTTCTTTTTAAACAACACAAATTCTGGTGTTTACTGTCCCTTTAAGGCTGTGTCACATTTATTTTGTTTTCAACAAAGAAAAAATATTCTTCTGACTTTTATAAATTGCGGTGAGTTTTATGATAATATGCTTTTTTTAGGGGGATAGAGGCGCTCCTGGACTACCGGGTCAACCTGGAAGCAGGGGTCCACCAGGCATAGGAATTGACGGGTCACCAGTAAGTCACCTAAAAATATAATATTTTTTTTTTGTTTTATTTGCATTGATCATTCATACTGATGCTCTGCAGAAATACATTTTAGTAATTGGTTACATCTGAAGGAAGCTTAAAGGGGCATAAATCCCTTACCATAAAAGTGGGGCATTTAAACAGTTGACACGTAAGTGCTTAAAACAATGACTTACCTGTCAACATGCCCACTTGTCATCTACTCATAACATTAAAGGTATAACAGCCTACAAAAAAAAAAACATTTTTGTGCAGATGATGAATTGTTTTTGTAGTAACAGTTTGCCATTTTCTATATTTTTTTTAGGGATCCACAGGACCTCCTGGAGAGAAAGGTTCTCAGGTATTTCATTGGGGACAATAGATTAACTAAAATAATATTTCTTAGAAAATCTGTTGAAACTGTGGAATGGAATAAATAATTGCATATGCTTATGTGCACTTTAACATAATATTAGAGACAAATATATCACTTATTAATCTTTAACACATCCCTTGTAAGACTTGTATTGATGCAGGAAATATACATATACAAGTCAATGGCAATTTCCCACAAGTGCATTATACAATGGTACATTCTAACACAGGATCAATGCCTGTCCCTATGCATTATGCAGTAAAGTATAGTTCCCTCTTCCCATTAGCATTTTAGATCAATAGAATAAATGAAAAGACTGTCATGCTATATTCATTATGATTAGTATAAAGTATACACTGTGCTCTGGTGGAAGCAATGACTGTACCTTGTTAGACATTAGCATTTATGTATGTTCTACTGGGGAAATTTTACAGGTATTGATGAAAAGATTTGTTTTTAAAATACATATTGCCAATATAAGGCTAGAATACAAGTGACGCACTAACTGTTGTGCGATATCTTCTTTTTTCGGCATATTGCACTCACTGAAAATAATGCTCGTATTACAAGTTGAAAGTAAAAGCGATCACTAGAGTGCTAACGCATTTTACGGTTGAACAAGTTAGTGTGACTCAAAATCTTGTGTAGACGCCTTAAAAAAAAGTTGTACTAAACACAACATAAATACTTTTAAAATTACAGTTACACTCGTGTAAACACTATCTGATAAAAAAAATATTCATATAAATATTCATATAATAAAAAGTTATAAGGGTTGAAAGGTATATGGTATATGACAAGATGTTTGACTGCAAAGGGCTATATTGTATATTTATATATATATATACATCTCTAAATATGTGCGTGTATGTATATATGTATATATTTGTGTACATATGTATTTAAGTATTTATGTTTATTTACTGTACATATTTAAAATTTCAATGTTCTTCACATGAAGAACAATGTTATTTTTACTGTAAATATATATTACTATATATATATCTGTTTAAACATATACCTGCATATGTATTCCTATAGATATATAGGTATAGAAATCTATTTTACATTAACATTATCAGATATATATAGAAACATACAAAAAAAATTCTATGGGAAGAACATTGGAATGTAAAATATATGTAACATAATTTGTGTTTTGCGCTTTAGGTCTAACGTGTGGTGTCGGGTTAGTGCACATGAAGAATTACAAATATAAAAATAATATTAATAATAATTATAAAAAATTCTAAATAATCCTCAGAATATATATATATGTGTATATATATATATATATATATATATATATATATATATTACAGTATGTATAATAATTTTTAATTATTATTAAAAAATATATATATTTTATATTTAATATTTCAAGAACGTTCTTTGAGATTTGTTATTATTCATGTGCGCTAACAAGACACTGCATTAGACTTAAAGCGCAAAACACAAATTATGTTACATATATTTTACATTCCAATGTTCTTCACATAGAATTTTTGTTAAATTATTAAATATATATTTTTTTCTTATATATCTGATAATGTTAATGTAAAATACTTATATATACCTATATATCTATAGGAATAGATATAAAGGTATAGGTATATACAGATATGTGTAGTAAAAAAATCTGTATATGAAGAACATTGGAATGCAAAATATGAATTACTCATGTCAGTTTAGCTTGAGCACCTTCTTTCTTGCTTGTGTAGCTTGAGAGTTGTAAATGTTAAGTTTTTCTTCTGCACTTTCCATTGAAGTCTATGGGGAGAATATGTTAACGTGGTCGGAATATTGCGAGGTTCTTTGGTTGGCACATGTTGAGTTTCAATTTCTCGCAAATGTTTTTCTTTCAACTTGTAATACGAGCGCAAACCGAAGTGTGCAAAAAGATTACTTCTAGCGAAGTTAATGCTCAAACAAAAGTGCGCCACATGTAATCTGGCCCATAATATGATAGAACACATTCCAGTTGAAAAATTAAAGGGACATTTTAAGCTAAAATTTCATGCTCAAATTTCTTAAAGAGATATGAAACCAAACATTTTTATTTCATGGTTTAGATAGAAAATACTTTTTTTTTTAAAAAACTTTCCAATATACTACTATTGTCAATTTTGCTTCATTCTCTTGATATCATTCATTTAAGGAACAATTCTATCTGAATTATGAAGAAAAAATGTGGGGGTTTTTATGTCACTTTAAAACATATACTTTTTGCATTACTTATGCCAAGATAATAAATTATGAAGCTCAACTGATAATGTGCATTGTGTTACTGTGTTAGTTAAACTGTTTAAATTAAGCAATTATAACTTACCTAATACTTTTAGTGTGCCTTATATATTTTCAATAAGACGCGGTAGTAGCGTACACATTGAGCTTATATTACAAGTCATTATTTAAGTGTCGCTCTTATTCCCAATACAAAAAAGCAATTTTGCATTTAATGTTTTTTAAAACCTAGTATTAAGTATTTACATGTGCTATTATGCATTCAGAAACATATTACATGCAATAGAAATACACTGTGCACAATTATTAGGCAAGTCAGTATGCATATTGTCCAACCCCAAGCTGTATGAACTTGAATGCTTATTGGATTTAAACATATCAGGTGATGTGTAATGAGGGAGGGTGTGGCTTTAGGATATCAAAACCCTATATCACGGTTTGTATAATTATTAGGCAGCTTCTTTTCCTCAGGCAAAATGGGCCAAAAAAGAGATTTAACTGTCTCTGAAAAGTAAAGAATTGTAAAAAGTCTTTCAGAGAGATGCAGCACTTTTGAAATTGCTAAGATATTGGCGCGTGATCACAGAACCATCAAAGTTTTGTTGCAAATAGTTAACAAGGTCGCGAGAAACGTATTGAGAAAAAAAGATGCAAATTAGCTGCCAAAGATTTTAAAAGAATCAAACGTGAAGCTACCAGGAACCCATTATCCTCCAGTGCTGTCATATTCCAGAACTGCAACCTACCTGGAGTGCCCAGAAGTACAAAGTGTTCAGTGCTCAGACATGGCCAAGGCAAGCAAGGCTAAAACCCGACTACCACTGCATCTTTCAAGAAGACCATGATATTTATGCAGAACAATGTTCCATTGCATGCATCAAAGTACTCCACTGCGTGGCAAGCCAGAAAGGGCCTTAAAGATGAAAGAATAATGATATGGCCCCCTTCCTCACCTGACCTAAACCCTATTGAGAACTTGTGGGCCTTTCTTAAATGGGAGATTTACGGTGAAGGAAAACATTACACCTCTGTGAATAGTGTCTGGGAGGCTGTGGTTGCTGCTACACAAAAAGTTGATCGTCAACAGTTCAAGAAACTGAGAGACTCTATGGATGGAAGGCCTATGACTGTTATTGAAAAGAAGGGTGGCTATATTGGTCACTGATTATTTTTTTTGGAAATGTTTATTTGTAAATTTTGAGTTGTTTGTTTATTATTCTCACTTTAACAGATGAAAATAAATAAGTGAGATGGGAAAGTTTTCCTTTTTCATTTAGTTGCATAATAATTGTGCACACTAATAGTTGCCCAATAATTGTGCACACATAGATATTCTCTTAAGAAAGCCAAAACCTCACTTTTACTTTCTTAAATATTCAGGTTTGAGGTTTATTAACATTTTGGATTGACAGAGAGTACTGTAGTTGTTCAATAATTAAATTAATCCTTAAAAATACAACTTGCCTAATAATTGTGCACACAGTGTATATAAATGGAGGTGGATTAAGGTTTAATAAATGTGAAACAAAGGGTTAAGGGGAACGATTTAATTAGATAACGCATATTACAAGTGGCAAGAGTAGGATCAAGGCTGTTTCTGCGTGTTTTTAGTGTGTGTATGTATGTGTGTTTTTAATATGTGTGTATGTAAATGTATTTTACACTGAAAGTGTATAGCAAACAATTAAATTACATTTCCCACAACTAGAGTGTAATTTTTGCACTTTGTGCTTTAGCTCTGTGTTTTTCAATGTAAAGCCCCAAAGCAACATGCAAGATTTTCATGATATCTTAACTAAAGCACAGTTAAAATATGAGATCTCATATGTTTCTTTGTGTTAAAAAAAAAAAGGGTTGTTGCCATATTGGTCCCACGGAATGTTCCTTTAGTAGATTGTGATAGCTTTTAATGGACCTACAAAATCTGTATATTGTATTTCATAACATATTTTTATATTTTCTTATGATCATTTTGCAGGGAATTAGGGGTATCGGGGGACCACCAGGTCCTCAGGGACCGCCAGGACAAGATGTAAGTAAAGGCATATTTGTATTCTTTAGACGTTTTCATAGATTGAAATGAAGCTTTCAGCTGTAAAAACAAACAAATTACTAGAAATGTGCGTTCGTCAGTTTCGTTCACTGCCATATGTGGAAGTCAGAAAATGTTTTCGATATTCGTCTCTCTTTGGAGTCAAATATCCTCTTGTGCAAGTGAAACACACTAAGATCTGGATTTACACATCTCTATAAATAACTAATATTGCTCTTGCCCTGAAGAAAATAAAGTAAAATGTGTCTAAAAGCATTATGTAAAGAGTCCTATATGGGGCATATAATTTAAGACTGATTTTATTATGTGTATACATTGTACATAAATAGAGGATACCTTCCCTGTGATTCCTCAGAAAATGTTAACCCCTTTATCACTGATATACAGCTGATACTGTGCAATGTTATAACATATTGTAGATCTTTATTATTCTGATATTTCTATTCTGAAGCAAAAAAACATAGATTTCACAAAAATTAAGAACCAAACGGCCCATTTAGTTTTATTATTAGAAATATAGGCAGTTTAAACCATAGGACACCTCAGGTTTTTAGTCACTGTTTTGCTAGAAAACCGGTGCCAGAAAACTAATCTGAGGCAAGCATCTGTGAAGATTTCATTCTATCCAAAGTTGCTGCAAAACACCCTTTCAAATGGGCTGAGCACTCACTCTCTGCCACCCCTTGCTCAGAGGCAGATGTATGCAGCTGTTCCCTTTTACATAGCTTTTCTCTAGCCAGCACTGCAGTTTAGAAATTTTAGTATAGATGGCAAAAACAGTGAATGTAAAGAAGCTATTTGTAACCAATTAAAGCCCTGAAAGGAAATGTACAGAGTTTGGCAGGAGGAAACAGTTGCACTAAACTATTCTATTAACCCCTAAACTACCACACACCCCATCACAAAGTACCCCACTACACTTTTAACCCCAAAACTGCCACACCCGTCACAAAGTAACCCACTACACTACCACCACACCCTTCATTGAAAAGTAACCCACTACACTATTAACCCCTAAACTGCCATATCCTACATCGCAAAGTAACACACTAACTTCTAAACCGCCTAACCTAACACCCCCTAAGTTACCCCCAATAAAACTAACAGTACCTTAAAAAAAACTTACCTGAAAAAAACAAAAAAAACTTACCTTACCTTTAAAAAAAAAAAAAAAACCTAACCTTATCTTAAAACTAACAAACCTAACATTACTGAAAAAACTACTATTACAAAAATTACTGAAAAAAACTATTATTATTAAAAATAAACAACAAACAAATGACCAAATATAAAAAGAATTATGCCTATTCTAACCCCCACTTAAAAAAAAAACTAAATTAAAAACATACTAACAATAAATTAGAGAAATAGTCCTTAAAAGGGCCTGTATTAGGGCATTGCCCTAAAGTATCATCTCTAAAGTCTACAAGCCACTACAATTACCCCCCCCCCCCAAAAAAAAATGCTATCTAAAAAAAAAAAAAACTACTTTCAAAATTGGAAACAAAAAAGAAAAAAGAGGGCGCTCAATAGTGCAATATGTCTGTGTGATCCTATCCCAAAAACAATACGTGCGATACTCACAAATTCATGATCACATGTAAGTGTGCTATGCAAGCGGGCTGAACCATTAAAAAGCTGCCCAGTAAGCTTACACTCCCATATGTATTCCGACCCTCCGTCAGGAATCTCGTATTTTCACAGTGACAGCACGAAGGTGAAAGGAGCAGATATGACCCCACACTAATAGTGCACCCTTATAGTGAGCGTGCCAAACAGGAGCTGCAAAACAGGTTTCCGTTTTCCGACAGAAACTCGTATTGTAGCACAAATATATAAAAATGTTAATGCAAAATACTGAACGATAACAATAAAAGAATCTATCTTATTACGTGTTTTGAGCGGAGTAAAGTTTTTTTTAAGTAAAATATCTCTTTAACAAAACTATTTTCCAACTTTCTTTATGATTTTCTAAATGCCTTGCTATATTTCTATATCATGTCTCTAATCTTTCCTCCAAAAATATATAGAGCCTGCAGACTCACCAGAAATACCAGTTTGTGAAGCAGCGGTCTAAAGACTGCTGCTTCATAACCTGTCCGCCTGCTCTAAGCAGACGGACAGACATCCCCGCAATTCAACCCGATCGAGTACGATCAGGTTGATTGACACCCCCTGCAAATCTGCCACAAATCTGCCACAAGAACTGCTGGTGCAATGCTGAATACGGAGAGCGTATTGCTCTCCGCATTCAGCGAGGTCTGTCGGACCTGATCCGCACTGTCAGATCAGGTCCGACAGACTTTTGTTAAATAGGGGCCCTGGCCTCAAGATATATATCTATTGCATGCATTTCTGTTGGAAAATTATAAGGCTAATATAACTATGTCAGATGATATATATACAGTATATATATATATAGATATACTGAATTCACAGGTGCCCATACTGAAAACATCATAATTTAAATAAATATACAACTTTAAGCCATAACAAGTGCCTTAATCAGGACTGAGCATTTACATTGCTACAGCTACACAAACACTAAAAAATACATGTTTTCTTGATCTTAGATACAGTTAAAAAAATAACGTATGTAGCTGTTTCTCTTATTTAAATCATTGTTATTTTTTTTTACATTTTTTTTAAAACTAATACCTATCTGAATAAATGGCTGTCACAATTTTTAGCACTTAGTTAGAAGTAACTCCTTTCTGTTCACAAAGAATGATTATAATTAAAGACAAAACACATTAAACTAGCTTTCTAGCAAGGGCTAAAAATAGATGTTCCCTGAATTGCCTTTTTATAATCTACAGTTTGACGTGCGGCTTTGACTAGAAACAAACTGCCGTCGCTAATTAGGGAGAGAGACAGTGCATTGAATATCCTCAATGATATGTTAGTTTAACAGGGAAATGACTTAAGGAAGTGGAATTTGATTTATTCCCCATGGTGCTATATTTTAAAACTAATACGGAAATCTCTGATTTGCATGTTAAATATACTATAAATTATTAATTTGTTGTGATCTTGACGCTACAGTATTAATGTATTTATTCCATTTTTTCTTTTACTTTTTGGTCTACAGGGTTTTGCTGGAACCCCAGGGGAACGAGGACCACCAGGAGAACCAGTATGTTTTGGTTTATATGCTTAACCTACCATATACATTTTCTGGTCTTTTAAATTCTTACATACCAAAAGGGATGCTAAACATTTAAAATTACTATATTGAAATATTACATTTTTTCCTCTTTGTTAGGTGGAGGGAATGGTCAACTGGGAAATAGGAATGGGAAAAAAGAGAGATGAATAAAAAAAACAGAACAGGGTTGATTAAGTGAACAATTTGGAAACATGCAGTTCTGTTTGACAAATAGGTGAAAGTAAGATACATGAATATAAATGACAAAATAGGAAGAATAAAAGGGATTAGTAAATTATAAAGTTAAAAGAGAGCAACAAAGTACGGCCCCTGGTACTTTATACTTGCGCCTGATTTCTCAGAATATAACAATGTTTGTTTCTCCATTATATGGTAATTTTACAGCACTTTAAGCAGAATTGTATGATGACTAAAAAGTCCTATGGGGAACAAATGTAGCTATGTAAAGCACTGTAGTAGCGCATTTGGCCATTATCTCAATTTACTTCTACTACTCAAAGATAGTTTATCAAATTGAAAACTAAAGTTTTAATTAAAGTTACAAAATGTTTCTCAACATCAATCAATTGCCTAAGAATTTTGACCATAGACTACACTGCCTTAGTTAGAAGTTTCATGAGTTTTGGTTCCTCCTAACTGTATGTCACCAATCTTTCCATGGTAAAAGATTCCAAGTTCACACAACTGTGCAAGTAATTTCAGGTGAAAACCACTTAACATTATTTATATTTTTATAATTCTAAAACATTTCATGTAAAGCGCTTTATCAGTTATCTCAAAATACTTCACATCCTAATTGTTTAATGTTCAAGGCTATCCTTTCTCATTGGCACTCATTGGCATAATTGTCATCGCTCTTTATGGTCCATAAGACGTTAATCATAGGCTGCTTGTCTAAGTCTTACAAAACATGATACAGCTTCTCAGCATAGGATACAGATAAAATAACTCAACAAATGATAAAACAGCTCACCACAGGCCTACAATGCCTCCAATCCAACATCAAGAAAAACTTGTGCATGTTTGAAAGACAGTACCAGGTCACACTGAGTTGTATAGTCTTCTTCCTCATGAATACCTTCAGCAAATCATTCTCATCATCTTGCAAAATAAAACTTCAAACTTAAAATTGATGAGAACAATAAACAATTTTGCTTCAAAATGGAGTCTATAAAGTTTTTTGGCAAAGATACCCATCTTGCATTGTTCTGATACTCTTGTTAGTTTTAATGTAAGCAAACACAAGCATAATTAGTTAGCCCATCAATTTTACTGACCCACACAGCTGACTCATGATGTGGACCTGTGCTCCTTTTGGAACAAAATTGGCCATTTACATCCCCTCTGATAGGATCCAGCATATATTCTTATTTTTCCCTATGTAGCTTTTCTGGGTAATGCAATTTGTCATACTGTTACCATAGGAAGTTTGTTTATATAGAAACATAAGAAAGCTTCAATCTATTTTACAAAAGTTAAATTAGATCAGTGACTATGTAAGCAAAAGTTTTTGATTGAAAACAATAACATTGTATTTTAGTTAAAGATGTAATTGTAAATTTTTGGCTTAGGAAATAACTATCATCATCTTATTGATCACACTACACCAGGAAATGACCGTATCTTGGCAGATGATCTAACCATGTTGTTTATTTGTTTACAACTGATTGATAATATGTATAATTTCCAGTGACAATCAATACAAAGCCTAGACTGATTAAAAAGAAACACAATATGAAGCCAGATTGATTGGAATGTTTTTTTTTTGTTAATTATATTGGTGTTTAGTTTTGGAGATAAGAAAAGAAGTTGATTGACATTTTATTGCTAATGAATATATTTTTTAAATGCTTTTAAATTATTTGGTTATTAAAGTGATGGTGAACTCTCCCCTTTTTAAAATCAATGTCATTGATATGTTAGATGGAGTTTAATTTATCAGTTGTAATGAAGTTGTGCTATAACTTACTTTTTAATATAGATATGAAATTCTAATTTTATATCTACTGTGTATTAAAAAGTGAGTTACAGCGCATCTTCATTACAACTGATAAATTAAACACCATCTAAAATATCACTAACATCTGATTTTATAAAAGGGAGAGTTTACCATCACTTTAACATTGTTATTATTTTACACTGTAAATAATTTTGCCTTTAATATACAATCCATGTAAATTGCAATTTCATAAAACATGTTACGTATTAGTAACATTTTATTTTTTCCGAAGGGGCCAGCATCAGTTATTTCTCCAGGAGACATAAATCTCCTTATTAAGGTAAGAATATTTGCATTTTTACCTAAATTAAAATAGCTCACAAATAATTAAGAAAACAATAAATTATTATTAGTACAAGTATTACATTTATAATAGACGTACACTCATATAATTCTCTACTATTCCACTGCTCTGATTGTATGGCATATTTAACAAAAACAATAGATGTGTGCTATCCTGAAGTTTCACATATTACTTGCATGGTGATTGAAAATATCTAAATTGCTATTAAATCATCCTATAAAACCACCACAAAGACATTAGTATAAGTATTTCACACACTTAAAAGATCATAGAGTGCCTTTATGAGTACCTCTGCAGTCTGATATACAAGTTTAGGCCATTTAAATGGATACAATAAAATATTTAGAAACCACTTAAATAAAGGTCTGTTATGTCTAGTTTTGTTTTTACATGAAAGTCACAAACATATATGTAATTATTTTGTATAAACTGCAGCTAGCAGAAAATCACAGTATTCACAATTATGCAAGGTAAACAAATATGTTGCTATATACTGGAACTTACAAATGAAACAATTTAATTAATCTAGTTTATCCCATACTCATGTTGACATATATTTCTAAAGAAACAATATTAATGCAAGTTATAAATACAGGTGTTTGCTTTCCTCATTCAAGACAGTTTTCTTCATGAATTTGACTGCCATTTTATGTCTTTTCACTTATATTATGAATTTTTCTTGGTTTGACATGCAAATTCTATCTCCTGCAACCCACAATGCTTTTCACGTTCAGTAATTTATATTAAAGGGACACAGGGATCAAAATTAAACTTTAATAATACAGGCAGAGTGTGCCATTAAAAAACTCTTGTTTACCACTTTCTCTTGATCTTCTTTTGTAGAAACTTAGATCCTGACTTAGTAATTTGCTAGAATGTTCTTTAAACAAAGTGTGGTTGGTTCATGGAATAAAATTCCATATGAGGTAATAAAGACAAACACTGGAGTCTGGAGAGGGGGTTTTAAAATATCTGGGATAAGCATAAGACGATATGGCAGCAGGGTTTGTAACAAAATTTCTGACACTGTTATACATATAGTGCTATAGACACACATGCACGCTCATGAGCCTACCTTAGTATGCTGTCATAGAAAAGAGCTAAGTTTTAACAAAGGGCACAAAGAGGTAAATTTGCTAATAAAAGAAATTTGATATTTTTTTTTTTTTTTAAATGTATTCTCTATCTGAATCATAAAAGTTGAATTTTGACTTCTGTGTACTTTGACAGATCCTCAAATCCAGGAGATATTAGCATTGCATTTGACCTTTTCAAACCTAAATCACTCCTCTATAAAGCCCCTGTAAATGATGTATAGTTCTCACATTGTCCCATATTAAAACCACCTGTCAGTATCAGTAGAATTGTGCATTTATCTATAACTGTTAACCCTTTATGTACCTCTACAGGATGTTTGCAGAGATTGCCCACCTGGTCCCCCTGGGCTGCCCGGAATGCCGGGTTTCAAAGGAGATAAAGGTCTTCGTGGTTCTGCAGGCAGAGATGGCATTGATGGGAAAAAGGTAGTGCTAAACAGACGTTCTATTACTCCCTAGGGTGTTATACCAGACCATTGTAGATCTGCATAGACTTGTTGCCTTCCAGTGACTACATAATATAATTGCTTTTAAGTAAATTCTGTGTTATACTTTTCCAGAAAAAAATATGTATTCATTTATTAGTGCTGCAGTACACAAGGGAAATGTTTCAATGTTGTACATAATGCAAAAATATATTTTGTTTACTTTAGTGTGTTCCTTAATTTGTGTTAAAACACCAAAGACAAGTTGTGTCCTGCTCTTCTTAGAAGCCTGAAAATATGTGTTCCCATGAGTATGGTTGTAATGCCTGTGCCACTCTGGAGCTTATATGGCAATAATGATGGGAACATGCTGTTGTGGACAGTGGACAGCTCCAGAGGCAGCTGTGCCATTTGCCATTTTCATTCTAAAGGCATAACAGGAGTTCTCCCTTAAAGCTCCTCCCTGCCAACTGTTTAACAAACCCCTTTAGTTGTATGGAATGTTGTGTCCATTCAATTCAGATAATACATGTGTCATTCTATAAACAAATTAAGCTATCAAGCTGTACTCCTGTGTACATTACAGGTATGTATATACAGGTGCATATGCAGTGCTGCTGGTAGTATAGACTAACACTAACCTTACTGACACATAGCTAGATGTCAACCTCCTTTGCTCCTGCTGGTTATTCACCAAAAGGCATTTGTAGGTGTTATTTTCTGTAATATGACTTGTAATATTTTATAAACAAATTCATCTCATTGGCAATCCACTGTATTTCCATATATATGCTACATTCTGATGATACAGAAAATATACATTTTTGTTAATCATGTTAAATGTCCATTACCATAAACACAAAATATTACTAAACAAGCCACAGTTAATTATCATAGGGCTAGATTACAAGTGGAACGCTAAATTATTGCGCTCCCGCAAATAGGCAAATTTGCCCATTAGCGGGAGCGCAATAATTAACTAGCTATTACAAGCGGTTGGTTATCACTACCACGAGCTTTCGATATCATTTAGCCCTCCGAAAATTAACCAGTGATTAGATCTCTGGTTAATTTTTTAAAATTGCCCCAAATGCCTTCAAATAAGGGGACATATTAGTTTTTAATTAAAAAAATGTAGACATTTTTTGGGGTCTAAAGATGGTGGGAGGAGGTAAATATTTTTTGTAAATATTTTATTATATCTTTTCATGTGACAACACTGAAGAAATGACAATTTGCTACAATGTAAAGTAGTGAGTGTACAGCCTTTATAACAGTGTAAATTTGCTGTCCCCTCAAAATAACTCAACACACAGCCATTAATGTCTAAACCATTGGCAACAAAAGTGAGTACACCCCTAAGTGGAATTGACCAAATGGTCAATATTTTGTGTGGCCACCATTATTTTCCAGCACTGCCTTAACACTCTTGGGCATGGAGTTCACCAGAGCTCCACAGGTTGCCACTGGAGTCCTCTTCCACTCCTCCATGATGATATCATGGAGATGGTGGATGTTAGAGACCTTGTTTTCCCCCACCTTCCATTTGAGGATGCTCCATAGATGCTCAATAGGGTTTAGGTCCGGAGACATGCTTGGCCAGTCCATTACCTTTACCCTCAGCTTCTTTAGCAAGGCAGTGGTCATCTTGTAGGCGTGTTTTTGGTCATTATCATGTTAGAATGCTGCCGTGTGGCCCAGTCTCAGAAGGGAGGGGATCATCCTCTGCTTCAGTATGTCACAGTACATGTTGGCATTCATGGTTCCCTCAATGAACTGTAGCTCCCCAGTGCCAGCAGCACTCATGCAGGCCCAGACCATGACACTCCCACCACCATGCTTGATTGTAGGCAAGACACACTTGTCTTTGTATTCCTCACTTGGTTGCTGCCACACACACTTGACACCATCTGAATCAAATATGTTTATCTTGGTCTCATCAGACCACAGGACATGGTTCCAGTAATCCACGTCCTTAGTCTGTTTTTCTTCAGCAAACTGTTTGCGGGCTTTCTTGTGCATCATCTTTAAAAGAGGCTTCCTTCTTGGACGACAACCATGAAGACCAATTTGATGCAGTGTGCGGCGTATGGTCTGAGCACTGACAGGCTGACCCCCCCACCTCTTTAACCTCTGCAGCAATGCTGGCAGCACTCATATGTATACTTTCCAAAGACAACCTCTGTATATGACGCTGAGCAAGTGCACTCAACTTCTTTGGTCGACCATGACGAGGCCTATTCTGAGTGGAACCTGTCCTGTGAAACCACTATATGGTCTTGCCCAACCTGCTGCAGCTCAGTTTCAGGATATTGGCAATCTTCTTATAGCTTAGGCCATCTTTATGTAGAGCAACAATTCTTTTTTTCAGATCCTCAGAGAGTTCTTTGCCATGCGGTGCCATCTTGAACTTCCAGTGACCAGTATGAGAGAGTGTGAGAGAGATAACACCAAATTTAACACACCTGATCCCCATTCACACCTGAGACCTTGTAACACTAACGAGTCACATGACACCAGGGAGGGAAAATATAAAGTAGTACACTCACTACTTTACATTGTAGCAAAGTGTAATTTCTTCAATGTTATTACATGAAAAGATATAATAAAATATTTTCAAAAATGTGAGGGGTTACTCACTTTTGTGAGATACTGTATATTTGTAAATCTTTAGGTTAATAAGCACTCTCACCAAACTGGTCAGGTAGGCACCAGGGTGCAAAAATAGGAATAATAGACTAGCAAGAAATAAGCACTCTCTGGTTTTGTAAAACAAATAGCATATTTAACCAGCATGACGTTTCAAGGTATTCAAAGTCGTCTGAGGAAGGGGTGAATACCTCGAAACGTCACGCTAGTTAGATATACTATTTGTTTTACAAAACCAGAGAGTGCTTATTTCTTGCTAGTATATATATATATATATATATATATATATATATATATATATATATATATATATAAAAATGCTGCCCATCGCTGCCCTACATATCTCCTTCGCTGTGCGAGGATCTGATGCCATCTGTGACGACATTAGAACAGGGTTCCCATAGGAGCCTATTGAGTACAATGCTTCCTAGCAATGTGCACGTGAGCTCACATTCGCATTGCAATTAACTTGTAATACCAGTGCACATTATCATGGCTGGTATTACAAAGTGGAGCGCTAATATCGCATTCTCCACTTGTAATATGGCCCATAGATGGGTTAACCACTTTACTGCTAGAGGACATAAAAATTGTTGAGGATCTCTTATAAATACTGTGTATGTCTTTCCTTACACTAAATTGTAAATAGATCTTAATTGGTTATAAAAGATATGTAACATGGCTTTGTTAATAGAGTTTGCTTTGTAAAAAACACAAAAGTCTATACAGTGAACTTAAAAAATCAAAATAGTTTACTAAAAGATTTTTTTTTTCTTATTTTGTAAATTACAGGGGGAAGCAGGTGCCATAGGCCCTCCCGGTCCTACAGGTCTGGATGGAATTAAGGTCAGTCATTATGGAAAAACAAAAGCAGAGTTTCTATTGGGGACATTATGATTTTTGGCTAGCTTCGTCAACCATCTCACAGTTTGCAACGTAGTCCGCTTTTTGTTTTTGTGCTCGCCAGACAGAAAGTGGTTTTCTTATTTCAGCTTTTTGTATGTGGCCCTTCATAGGCTCAAATTTTTAAAGTACATTTAAAACAAGCAAAACACATACACATTAAATAAAGTATTTTATTTTCATGATTCAGATAGAGCAGCAGTTTTTAACAACTTTCCAATTTATTTCTATTTCAAATGTTCTTGCTATCCTTTGGTGAAAAAAGCTCAGAAACGTGCACGTGTCTGGAGCACTATACGGGAGCAGTTTTGAAAGAATGATATACATTTGCAAGAGCACTAGATTACAGCAATATTTCTTGCTATGTAGCGCTTCAGACCCCAAACTAGCTATCTCTTCAACAAAGAATATCATGGGAACTAAACAAATTTGATAATAGAAGTAAATTGGCAACTTTTAAAAAAATTGTATGATCTGTCCCAAAAGAAAATTTTACAATTCCATGTCTCTTTAAGAATCTTTTCAGCTCAATCACACACACAATCACAATAACATTTTTTTTTGCTATTTCCTGCACCAGGGACAGAAAAAAATTATATATTTTTAACATGCGGCCAAAAAAGTTCTTGGTGATCACAATCCATTTTCAAGAGACTTTTCTACACCTTTTTTCGAGACCACTTAAAGGGACAGTCTACACTTTAGTCATCTTAAAGTCTTACCTTAGATTAAGCTGCAAATAGCCCCCTGCACCCCTTTCTACGTATATTATGCAGCAGGAACAGTAAAAATGTCATTTTAAAATTAATATTGTTTCTGGCCAGTTTAAAATGGCTGCCAAGCTCCACATGTCACGCCGCTCCTTGCGCCGCTCTGGCTATTGCCAGGGACACGGCGGTTGCTGTGAGCTTGCGGCGATGATGAAATTGCAGCTCGCCTATTCCCCTCTCAAGCCAGATCCTTTGAACTCCTCCTTGGCATGAATCGACGCCTATGTAAGTACCTGCATAACTTACATTCACTTCCCAAGTATAGGTGTTACTGTGTGTGCTCCTAGGTACTTTATTTCTTGAATTTCTGAACTCTGGCTGTCTGACTACTCTGCCTGTTTAACCCTTGAATTGCCAGATTGCCTTATCATTGCTGAACTCTGCCTGTCTGACTACTCTGCCTGTTTAACCCTTGAATTGCTGGATTGCCTTGTTATTGATGAACTCTGCCTGTCTGACTGCTTTGCCTGTTTAACCCTTGAATTGCTGGATTGCCTTATCATTGCTGAACTCTGCCTGTCTGACTACTCTGCCTGGTCTACCCCTGAACTGCTAAATTGCTGGATAGCCTTTTGTTGCTGAACTCTACCTGTTCCTTACCCTTCTATTGGTTTACCCCTGAACTGCTATTCTGCTGGATTGCCTTTCTGTTGCCAAACTCTGTCTGTCCATGACTATTCTCTGCCTTAATCTTATTGCCGTGAAGGACTACCCTATCTACTGTGAGTACTGCCTACCTCATTTCATACAGTCACTTTGTTCTGTGATATTTCCTTATCCTTCCACTTGATGCTGGGATAAGAAGACTACTGACCAAGTTTAGTCTGATAGGGAAATATCACACAGACATTACATTATACTTGGGCCATGGACCTAAATGAGGTAGTAAGAGCAGTCTCTCTTCAGGGACAGACCCTGGGAACCCACGCCATACACTTGCAGAATGTGAATTCTAAAATTGAGGCTATATCATTTATGCTCTCCTGTATGCAGAAAAGAACACTGTTTCTGTTGTTACACAGCCGGGCCCTGCTGCTAGTGCTGCAACTCCCCCCCCCCCCCCTGTTATTGGAAGTATACCCCGGATACCATTGCCTGGCAAGTACGATGGTACTACCTACTATAGGGGTTTTCTCAACCAGTGCAGACTATACTTCCACAATGATCCTCACACCTTCCAGTCTCATCAGTCAAAGGTCACTTTTATAATTTCTTTATTAAAATACAAGGCACTAGCCTTGGTCTTTCCCTTTTGGAACAGAGTGCTTAACTCCTGAATGATGCTGATGCCTTCATTTCTGCATTATCTTCCGTATTTGGCACCCAAGTACTCTTTCTTGGATCTCCACCAGAGCAACAGATCTGTGGCACAATACGCCATTGAGTTTCGCACCTTGGCACATGAGACCAGTTGGAATGGCAGTGCTCTCAAATCGGCCTTCAGGAGAGGCCTTCATGAGTGTTTCAAGGGCGAGCTCAGTTATTGTGATGTTCCATCTTCCTTGGATGACTTCATAACACTTTGTCTCAGTCTGGATTCTTGCTTTCAGGAGAGACAAACTGAGAGAGAGAGAACACGCAGAATCCTTCCCTCTCGTCCGCTACTCGTCTAGTCTCTAGACTATCCTCTACCCCTTCAGCACCACTAGTTACCTCTGAAGAGGAACCCATGGATCTTTCTTCCCTCAAGCCCTCTGAATCTGAAAGACAGAGAAGAAGGAGATTGAGACTGTGTTTCTATTGTGGTTCTAATTCACACCAACTCAATAATTGTGATACACTGCTGGAAAAGCCAATGCTTAGAGGATAACAGTGGGGTACCTCTACGTGTGGCCACTACTAAATCCCCTCACTCTTCTCGGATCCTGGTACCTGTTACCCTTACCTTTCTTCAGAATTCTGTCCACACTCAAGCATTTTTTGATTCAGGGGCAGCTGGAAATTTTCTGGATCACTGTTTCATGATTAATGCAGGGTTGCCTCTTCTTCAGTAAAAACAATGTCTTAAAATAACTACGCTGGATGGCAGATTTAATCCATTTTGAATAAGCACCCCTAACCATGACTGAGAGTCCTGCATACCGAACAATTACAGTTTAATGTCATTCATTCTAATGCACAATCAGTTATCCTTGGTCTTCCTTGGCTACGTATTCACAATCCTCAGTTCAACTGGACTGAGAGACAGTTGGCCTCTGGGGTAAATCCTGTTTTCACTCCTGCCTGGCTAAGGTTACTCCCCTGCATCATGTCCCTTCAGACCCCTTCTAGTCTTCCCTCAGTATATGCAGAATTTACAGATGTTTTTAAAAAGAAAGCAGCTGATGTGTTGCCAACCCACCTCACTGTCCTTACAACTGCAAAATTGACCTGTTTCCTGGAGCCACACTTCCTAAAGGGAGGACTTATCCGCTCTCCAAAGGTGAAACCAAGGCCATAGAGGAATACATCCAAGAAAACCTAGATAAAGGCTTTATTCACCCTTGCTCCTCTCCTGCCGGGCTTGTTTCTTTTTTGTCAGTAAAAATGATGATGGTCTCAGACCCCGTATCGATTACAGAGCCCTAAACAACATTACTATCAAGAATCGTTATACTATTCCTTTGATCACTGAACTATATGATTCGCTCCAAAATGCTCACTACTTTACGTGGACCTTCGTGGGGCATAGAATCTCATTCGTATCTTCCCGGGACATGAATGGAAGACTGCCTTCAGCATGAGATCAGGGCATTACGAATACTTTGTAATGCCTTTTGGGTTGTGTAATGCCCCTGATGTCTTCCAAGCATTTGTCAATGATGTCTTCTGTGACCTCCTTAATTGCACTGTCATCGTCTATTTGGATGACATCCTCATTTTCTCCTCCACCCTTGAGGAGCATCACAAGCATGTAAAACAGATACTTCTTCACCTCAGAAACAATTCTCTGGGAGCCAAACTGGAGAAATGTGAGTTTGATCAAGTTCAGATCCAGTTCCTTCGCTATGTCACCTCGAAGGAGGGTTTTGCCATGGATCCTAGAAAGCTAACCGCACTTCTGGAATGGCCTCAACCCACCTCATTAAATGAACTATAAAGATTCTTGGGGTTCTCCAACTATTATCGCAAGTTCATATAGAACTTCTCCCAAATCATTGCTCCACTCGCTGAGCTGGCTAAACGAAACAGAGACTTCAAGAATTGGCCTCCTATAGCTGTGGGTGCTTTCTCTCGTCTGAAAAAAAGTATTTTGTTCTGCTCTTGTGCTCCGCCATCCTGATCCTGACCTGTAATTCACTTTAGAGGTTGATGCCTCTGATATAGGAGCTGGTGCAGTCTTAACCCAAAGGGACCCTTTAACCTCCAAGTTGCACCCGGTAGCCTTTTTCTCCAAACGTTTCACTCCTGCAGAAAGGAGTTACGATGTGGGCAATCCTGAACTCTTAGCCATTAAGATGGCCCTGACTGAATGGCATCATTGGCTTGAGGGTACCTCCAACCCCATTCAGATTTTCACTGATCACAAGAATCTGACGTACCTAGAGACTGCTCATTTTCTCGTTTTAATTTTATAGTCTCTTACCTTCCTGGGACCAAGAATTAAAAGGCTGATGCCCTTTCCCGTCAGTTTCCTCAGTTTAGTGATGCTTCTGAAACTCCTATCGAACATATCATACCCCCCTCCTGTGTGGTTGCTCAGCTCAACCCCTCTCTTCTTCAAAGACTGCAACGAGCCCAGTCAAGAAAACCTTCTAAAGCCCCTGTGGCTCCTGAGATCCTTTATGTTCCACCAAACCTTTGCTCTCCTGTATTATCCTGGGCTCATCATGACAGCAAGCTTTCAGGTCATCCTGGTTTGACAAGAACCTTTAAACTCCTTTCCCAACATGTGTGGTGGCCTACCATGAAGTCAGACTCTCAGGATGTCAAAGCTTGACCTTCCTCCTTCTGACCATCATACAGTCATATGGGTGGTGGTGGATCAGTTCTCCAAACTTGCTCATTTTGTACCTTTAACAATGTTACCTACAGCCCAAGAATTGTCCACTGTTTTTCTGTTACACATGGTACGACTACATGGTATACCCATAAATATCATCTCTGTCAGAGGGCCTCAATTTTTTTTCTACCTTTTTCAGAAGCTTTTGCAAATTGCTTGGAACCACTGTTTCTTTGTCCTCAGGTTATTACTCCTAGACTAATGGGCAGACAGAGATAACCAATCAGGATCTTGAAGCTTATCTCAGTGCATATGTTAATTCTCAGCATACTAATTGGTCTGGGTTGTTACCCCTAGCTAAACTGGCAAGGAACACTCATTGGCATTCTTCTCTATGAAGCTCTCCCTTCCAGGCCACAGCTGGTTATCAACCTCGTGTTTTTCCTCTTTCTACTCAATCCACAGTAGTTCCTGCTGCAGAACGTCGCTTCATTGACCTCACTACCCATTGGCAACGAATATGCTCTCAGTTACACTCAACCACCTCTAGATATAAGAGGTTTCCCGATCATCATCGAGCCAGTATTTGTGCCTTTGTTGCAGGTGATCATGTCTGAGTCTCTACCCAACACATGCACTTACGTCAACCTTGACACAAATTGGGACCTCGGTATATTAGTCCTTATAAAGTTCTCCTGTTGCCTACAGAGTGGCCTGGCCGAAGACCTTGCACATTCACCAAGTCTTTCACATCTCCTTGCTCAAACCCGAAGTGACAAGTAGGTATACTCGACTCAGATGTCCTCCTCCACTCCTGATTTATGGCGAACCAGAGTATGAGGTTGCCAAAATCCTGGATTCCAGAATCAGGCACAGACAGCTCCAATACCTCATACACTGGAAGGGATATTCTGTGGCGGAGCGTTCCTGGGTTCATGCCCATAATGTGCATGCTCCATCTTTGGTCTCCAAGTTCCATGCTGCTCACTCTTTGAAGCCGACTCTGGTTCCCGGAGGGAACCCTTGAGTGGAGGGCTATGTCACGCCGCTCCTTGCACCTCTCTGGCTGTTGCCAGGGATGCAGCGATTGCTGTGAGCTTGTGGCAATGACGTAATTGCCGCGCATGTATTCCCCTCTCAAGCCGGATCCTTTGAACTCCTCTTTGGTATGAATCGGCGCCTATGTAAGTATCTGCATAACTTACATTCACTGCCCAAGTATAGGTGTTACTGTGTGTGCTCCTAGGTGCTTTATTTCTTGAATTGCTGAACTCTGCCTGTTTAACACTGGAATTGACAGATTGCCTTATCATTGCTGAACTCTGCCTGTCTGACTACTCTACCTGTTTAACCCTTGAATTGCTCGATTGCCTTATTATTGCTGATTTATGCCTGTCTGACTACTCTGCCTGTTTAAGCCTTGAATTGCTGGATTGCTTTTTCATTGCTGAACTCTGCCTGTTTTACTACTCTGCCTGGTTTACCCCTGAACTGCTAAACTGCTGGATTACCTTTTGTTGCTGACCTTTGCCTGTTTCTGACCATTCTATTGGTTTACCCCTGAACTGCTTTTCTGCTGGATTGCCTTTCTGTTGCCGAACTTTGCCTGTCTCTGACCATTCTCTGCCTTGATCTTATTGCTGTGAAGGACTACCCTGTCTACCATGAGTACTGTCTACCTAATTTCTTACACTCACTTTGTTCAGGGATATTTACTTATCCTTCCGCTTGACACCAGGATAAGAAGACTACTGGCCAAGTTTTGTCTGATAGGGAAATATCCCACGAGCATTACACCACCCACTGATGACATCCCGATCTGGGCTACATATTCTTCCAATCACAAAAGGCTTACTAGCTGGATTTAACAGACTGTCATTGCTATTCAGCAGAGTGCATAGTTGCAGCCCAGATCCTGATGTCATTGGTGGGTGGAGTTTGGCAGCCATTTCACTGGCCAGAAACAATATTCATTTTAAAATAACTTTTTTTTTACCATTCCTGCTGCATGATATAGAAACAGGTGCAGAAGACTATTTGTAGCTTAATCTAAGGTAAGACTTTAAGATGACTAAGGTGTAGACTGTCCCTTTAAAGTGATGGTAAACTTTATGGTACAAGCTTAAAATTTAAACTATGTTCTTTTTTATTGCAATGTTCATTCATCAACACTTAGTAATTTTGTGCCATAGCAAAGATTTATTTTGATATAAAAAGTTACTTTTATTGAGTGCATTTTTGTTTTACTAAATGGGGCATCCAATCATATTGTGTGCCGCATTCTGGTGCCGTATTTTTTAAAATATTCTAAGGCTTTTTGTGAACATATTATTATATTGCATATGTGCAAAACAGTCTGAAATAGCCACAGGGTTTACCATTTCAGAACAGTTAAAATCCAGTATAGGAAGTCCTTCTAATAGAAACCCGTAGTCTTGTTTTTGTTTTCAGATCAAGCCATACCAGAAATGGTGCCACTGCCTTTACAATCAATTAATGCAAATAAAATCATTACTTTTAAAATATTAAGTGACACTATAGTCATTGAGCTATCAGGCCCAGTATGCCCATCATGCATATATACAAATGACATTCAGATGGTTTATCAGTTAAGAGAATGGATTCAGATTGCAATAGGTTAATCTCACAATGGTCCAATGGTTATTGTGTATGTCAGTGTCGTGTGACTTCACAGTTTCTATCCTGATAACAATTACTTAACATGTGAAAAGGACTTTTTGAAACGTCTGTGTTTGTATGTGGCTGTGTACTTTTAACACACAAATACATTTTACATTGTGAATACTCAAAAAACAAGCTGACCAATTTAGCCAGAAAAAAATAATCACAAGCAAATTGCTAATAGAGTGTGATCAAACCCCATGTTGAGTGTAATATTTTACATTAAAAAGATACTTAAATTATGAATATTATACATTTGAGTAATTATTCATAATTCATTATTATTTAAATGTATTGTTTAAAACCATGAAGAAAAATACATCAAATAAACAGTTGTTAATTATTTAAGTATATATTTTAAACGTATATGTGTATGTCTATTGTTACCACAATATGTGTGGGTTGCAAAAACCAAACCAGTGTTTTACACCATCTTGTTGGAGTTGGTAAGCTTCACTGGGGCCTATTTAAGAAGGTGCAAGCGGACATGATCCGATATTGCGACAGCATACACTCTCAGCATTTATCATTGCACCAGCAGTTCTGGTGAACTGCTGGTGCAATGCCGCCCCCTGCAGATTTGCAGCCAATCGGCCGCTAGCCGGGGGTGTCAATCAACCCGATCCTATTCGATTCAACCCGATCGGGTTGATTTCTGGCGATGTCTGTCCGCCTCATCAGAGCAGACGGACAGGTTATGGAGTATCGGGAGCAGGCAATTGCCCACAAGTGAGCCCAGGAGAAGTTAAGAGAATGCTTTTGTGAAAAAAATCAGAAGGACCACAATTGTTGCAGACATTAGCCCAAAACATTGTTATGCTTAGTAGAATTTTTTTAACGCTTCTCTTCTAAAGATGGCCCTTGTTAGCCAGTGAATAGTGCAGAGAAGAGTTGTGCACTAACATTCATTTCCTGTTAGCTTCTAAATCAACTTATTTTATTCTGGAAAATAGAACCAATAGATGACAACTTTAGGTTTGGAAGACAATTACAGTCTACCAGCCCTGATGATAATGTGACCCACCCTTGCATTTAAATGATTTATATGGGTATATAGAACAGCCTGGGTGCAGCCCCCTATGCCAGTGGCCAGCCAGATCCTGCCTGAAGACTGATGGATTGATGCAGCTGGTGATAGTTTATGTAGAAGTAAATATATCTGGGTGAGGTACTTATTATAGATTTAAGTGGGAAAACATATTGCTAGGAAAGGCAACAGGGTTTATTACCATTAGTGAGGAAAAGCTTTTTAAAATCTTGATTAAGTGAATGGAGCAGGATTTAACCATAGGCATAATTTAAAAGATAACAATGAGCATAAAGCCCTTTTATACCCAATGAATAAAAAGCTTGGTAAGAATATGGTGCTCTCTACTGTAAAGATTTGGACTGTGAAATTAATGGACAAAGGTAACTAGCAGCCCTAAAGTTTAGAGATCCTGATCCTTAACTAGCTAGAGGAAATCCTGGTGAATAAGATGGCTCTTGAAGGATACCCAGTGATTGTTCTGACATTCATTCGTTTTTAATTAGTTTTTTAATGCTCTTGAAATGGAGGTGTGTTGTCTCGTATCATCTTGATAGAGTTATCTGAAGGATTTTTGTTTTAACCCATAAGAGTGCCTATATTATTTTAACTGCTTAGTTGTTATAAATGGCAATACTCTGGTCATAAAATGGCCGTCTGCATCATTGCAGCAATATTTTGGCAACGTTCCAAGGCAAGATTCCTGATGGGAAGATTGACATTCAAAATACTACTGTGCCAATGTTTTGTTTAGCAATCAACATTATTTTAAAATTGTATAACATATGAATGAGTTAGGTTGATTTACTTTTTTATTCTATTTATCTAGGGGGGAAAAGGGGATCGAGGTGCATTTGGAGAACCTGGACAAAAAGGGGAACAGGTAAGGCATGGCAGAAATGTTTCATATATGTCCATGGATGCATTTGAATGAGAAATCATTTATTTACAATTTGCCAGTTTATTGTTTGGCAATAAAACTAACTTTATATTATGGTTAAAACTGCACAAACAGAAGGAAAAATGTAACAATATTTTGATGAACCTCTTTAGGACATTTATTTTATGATAAGACAACTACAAAGTATTGGTGCACATCCAACCACTTAAATCCACTCTTTCATGGCATATTTGTATATGCTTCTGTCTGTCAAATATACTTACATAGCTTCTAATAAGATTGGGATAAACATCTCGCAATAATATTGGCTTATATTTGAGCTGCAAAAACAAATATACTTCTATCTACTAAATATACTTACATAGTTCAAATAAGATTGGGATAAACATCTCACAATAATATTGCCTTATATTTATGCTGCAAACAATTGCCTGTTTAAATTTAAATAAAATAGGGATCTTAGTCACACAATATGATCATATTCTGCTAAGCCAGTCACCACTTACAAGGTGTCCCATATTAGACTGGTCCTACACTAACCAGTTTCCACACTGCAGCAAGTCATGTCTACACAGTGTGATTTATTTTATGATGTTTCTCTTTCATGTGATTGAAATAGGAAATGCAGATTGAATAATACAGAAGCGTTGCACAAAAATCAGTTTGGGAATAAAATATTAACATATTATAAAGCACTACAACATTCAAAAAATATCATGAATGAAATTACATGAGTGACAATGAACACAAATACACTGGCGATGAATTGCATTGGTATTCTCAGTTACTAATTCAAATTGTTTTTGTTATTTTTACAGGGTGTTCCAGGGATACCTGGTTTTGTTGGATCTCCTGGTAGCCAAGGGTCACCTGTGAGTATGATAATGATTTTTGGGCCAAGATAGTAAAAAAAAAATAAAAAAATTCAACTTTAGTTGCTAACAGAAAAAGCCCTCAAAATGTTAAATGGGCATGAAAGCCAAAATCAGATTTTCAGGATTCTGAATGCGATTTAAAACAATATTCTGATTCACTTCTATTATCAAGTTGACTTTGTTTTCTTTATCTTTTGTTGAAGATCAGTTGTAATCAAAATTATTCAACCTCCATTGCAAATCAGGTTTTTTGTCAAAATGATAATAATTTCAGAAACGGGAAAGGGGGGGATAACAGTGTGTCTACAATTCCAAAGCAGTTCACTTAGTTTAAAAATGCCACTGTATAAAAGAGCCACCTAAACAACATAATCGTCTCCTATTGCGAACACATCGCCTCCATTACCTTCTCCATAAAACAGCGCCGCTGTTTAGGACTAATCGACATGTGCGGTACACTTAATTACACAAGGCCCATCAAAACAGGGTGCAGAGACTTGTAAACATTCATGCGCTCAATGGCCGATACTTTCGGCATCTCTCACCCTCTTGGCGTGCGGTCCGATCAGCTGTCAGAGTGGAAATCCCATAGTGACATCACGGTCCATGAAGAAAGAGGAGGAGCGGAGTGGGTACAGGCTCACAGTTAAAGTCTGTGCTATACAAGCAATCCTACTGGTGAGTTTAAAGAGGATAAAAGAAAAAAAAAGAATATGCTTGATAAAAACTGAACTTTATTCCAAAGTTTAAAAGTTTCCATGGAGGAACATGAAAAGAGCAAGTGAGCGTAGCTATGGAATGGAGCTTGAATGGAGCTTGATGCCCCTGTTTCTATGCAAGCCTTCAGGCTTGTAGGAAACAGCAGTTATGAAGCAGCGGTCTAAAGACCGCTGCTCCATAACTGGTCCACTGCCTCTGAGGCTGTAGTCTGCAATCCGCCCGATCCTATACGATCTGGCTGATTGACACCCCCTGCTACCGGCCAATTGGCCACAAACCTGCAGAGGGTGGCATTGCACAAGCAATTCTGGTGTACTGCTTGTGCAATGTTAAATTCCAACAGTGTATGCTGTCGGCATTCAGCGATGTCTGTTGGACATGATACTCTACAGTGTATCATGTCGGACAGATATTGATAAATCAGCCCCATAGAATGCTTCAACCGATTTCCCAAAATTTAATTGAAAATGCAACTTTTAATGAATTCTGCAGTCTCAAAATTATTCAACCACTTCAAGTCAAGCATCTTTAGCACTTAGTAGAGTATCCTTTTGCTTTTATGACCTGCTGCAAACGAGATGCATAGCAAGACACCAGCTTCTGGCAGCATTCCAGGGGAATCTTAGCTAATTCCTCATGAGCAATGCCCTCCAGTTCAGTAATATTCTTTGGTTTGCATGTGGCAACCGCCTTCTTCAAATCCCACCAGAGAGTTCTGCCACTGTTATTGTTAACACAGTGGTCAGGGGATAACCACCAGGCATGTGATCCCCTCCTTTAAAAAGAGCAACCTCACCTCTTTAAAAAAAAGGGTCTCTTTTCTTTTGTTAAGTCATAATTTGGTTTGCAAGGGTCCCTTTTATATTTCTGATGATTGTATCAAATATACAGGTTATTTCTATGACAATCACCTGCTATTTAAAGGGGTATGAGACAACTCATTTGATTATGGGTAATCTCCTCTTTCATGTGAGGGATATTGGGTGTATGTGTGTCGTTTACAGTCTTTAGTGGATAGGGGCACCTTTGTGACCACTATCCCGAATACAGTAAATACATAATGTGGGGGAGTTGGCATAAAAATGCAATAACCTACTAATGAGAGGGTGCTGGTGTGACCTCGCAAGGCCTACAGGGAAGAGACAGTATTGGGGAAAGGAACTAAAGTCGCCTTTCCCCATCTGCAATGCAGATGTCCCCAGTATCAGAAGAGGAACCCCTTGTATGATAAAAATTTGTTCATCTTATGCCCTGCAGTAGAGATGTGCATAACAAGGATGCCTCATCACACACATCTAAATGGTTATGGAAGTTATCTATTACAAATGAACTGTTTAATGGATACAGAGCATTTCTTGATTGGCCACAAACCTGCAGGGGGCGGCATTGCACAAGCAATTCTGGTGTACTGCTTGTGCAATGTTAAATTCCAACAGCGTATGCTGTCGGCATTCAGCGATTTCTACAGTCTACAGTGTATCATGTTGGGCAGACATTGATAAATCGGCCCCATAGAATGCTTCAACTGATTTCCCCAAATTGTACTGAAAATGCAACTTTTAATGAATTCTGCAGTCTCAAAATTATTCAACCCCTTCAAGTCAAGCATCCTTAGCACTTAGTAGAGTATCCTTTTGCTGTTATGACCTGCTGCAAACGAGATGCATAGCAAGACACCAGCTTCTGGCAGTGTTCCAGGGGAATCTTAGCTAATTCCTCATGAGCAATGCCCTCCAGTTCAGTAATATTTTTTGGTTTGCATGTGGCAACCGCCTTCTTCAAATCCCACCAGAGAGTTCTGCCACTGTTATCATTGTTAACACAGTGGTCAGGGGATAATCACCAGGCATGTGACCCCCTCCTTTAAAAGAACAACCTCACCTCTTTATAAAAGAGGGTCTCTTGCCTTGTGTTAGTGTATATTTTGGGGTGCAAGTGTCCCTTTTTTAGATCGGGTGATTGTACCGAATATACAGGTGATTGCTATTTATATGGCAATCACCTGCTATTTAAAGGGGTATAAGACAACTCATTTGATTATGGGCAATCTCCTCTTTCATGTGAGGGGTATTGGGTGTATGTGTGATGTATGCTGTCTTTAGTGGATAGGGGCACCTTTGTGACCACTATCCCCAATACAGTAAATACATAATGTGGGGGAATTGGCATAGAAATGCAATAACCTACTAATGAGAGGGTGCTGGTGTGACCTTGCAAGGCCTACAGGGAAGAGACAGTATTGGGGACAGGAACTGAAGTCTCCTTTCCCCATCTGCAGTGCAGTCCCCAGTATTCGTATCAGAAGAGGAACCCCCTGTATGATAAACATTTCTTCATCTTATGCCCTGCAGTAGAGATGTGCATAACAAGGATACCTCATCATACATATCTATATATGTGGAATATTGTACATATCTATTAAAAATGAACTGTTTAATGGATAAAGAGCATTTCTTATTTCCCCACAATACTCCTTTAAATTAATGTTTAAGCACACATCCATACTTTTCAACCTGACTAGGATATCTGAAAGCAAAAAACTCTGAATAGCCCTCAAAATATCTTAAGCTACCTTTTTTGCTCAAGTTTTTATGTATATAGCTTCAAAACTCTCCCACCTAAATTAAAAATGCTACTTAATTAATACTGACAAATCTGCCTTCTCTGTTTACACATAGGCTCCGATTCCTTCATTTTGTATTACCGTTAGACCTCAAATCAGCCAGATCATGACCCTACTTATCTCATATAAGTTGCACTCCTGTTGACTCCCTATGCCACTCCCCATCACCCACGTTTCTTCTCAGCATCTCCACTCTGACGCAATTCCGCTCCACCTTCATGGTGATGCTCCATCTTAAAGCCGACGCATTTCACTGCTCTACCTATATGCTCAGCATTCAATAGTAAGTGAATGTTGATTTAACATTCACTCAGTATCTTTCACTTCTCACCACAGTTCAATTTCTACTCAACAATGGCTAGAAGTTGAGTGGAAATGTATTTAGGGCTGTATTCACAAAGAGATGATTTTCAGGTGAATTGTAGGTGACTTGAAATCATTCATTAACTATGCAAACAAACGGCTAGATTACAAGTTTTTGTCGGTAAGGCTTGCGTTGTTAACGAGCCATTTTTTCTCACCGCTCACTTAAGACAATGCTGGTATTACAGTTTTTTATAAACCCGGCGTTAGCCACAAAAAAGTGAGCGTAGAGCAAAATTTAGCTCTCACCTCAATACCAGCGCTGCTTACGTTAGCGGTGAGCTGGCTAAACGTGCTCATGCACGATTTCCCCATAGGAAACAATGGGGCTGAGCTGACTGAAAAAAAACTAACACCTGCAAAAAAGCAGTGTTCAGCTCCTAACGCAGCCCCATTGTTCCCTATGGGGAAATACATTTTATGTCTGCACCTAACACCCTAACATGAACCCCGAGTCTAAACACCCCTAATCTTACACTTATTAACCCCTAATCTGCCACCCCCGACATCGTCGACACCTACATTATATTATTAACCCCTAATCTGCCGCTCCGGACACCTCTACCACCTACATTATACTTATGAACCCCTAATCTACTGCCCCCAAAATCGCCAAACCCTACATTATATTTATTAACCCCTACTCTGCCCCCCCAACGTCGCCGCAACTATATTAAATTTATTAACCACTAATCTGCTGCCTCCAACGTCAACGCCACTATAATAAAGTTATTAACCCCTAAACCTAAGTCTAACCCTAACCCTAACACCCCCCTAATTTAAATATAATTTTAAATATTCTTAATAAAATTACTACAATTAACTAAATTATTCCTATTTAAAACAAAATACTTACCTATCAAATAAACCCTAAGATAGCTACAATATAACTAATAGTTACATTGTAGCTTGCTTAGGGTTTATTTTTATTTTACAGGCAAGTTTGTATTTATTTTAACTAGGTAGAATAGTTATTAAATAGTTATTAACTATTTAATAGCTATCTAGCTAAAATAAATACAAAAGTACCTGCAAAATAAATCCTAACCTAAGTTACAATTACACCTAGCACTACACTATCATTAAATTAATTACCTAAACTACCTACAATTAATTACAATAACATTAAATAAGCTAAAGTACGAAAAAAAACCCCATTAAATTACAGAAAATAAAAAAATAATTACAATTTTTTAAAACTAATTACACCTAATCTAATCCCCTAATAAAATAAAAAAGCCCCCAAAATAATAAAATTCCCTACCCTATACTAAATTACAAATAGCCCTTAATAGGGCCTTTTGCGGGCCATTGCCCCAAAGTAATCAGCTCTTTTACCTGTAAAAAAAAAATACAATAACCCCCCAACATTAAAACCCACCACCCACACACACAACCTTACTCTAAATCCCACCCGATCCCCCCTTAATAAAATCTAACACTAACTCCTTGAAGATCACCCTACCTTGAGAAGTCTTCACCCAGCCGGGCACAAGTGGACCTCCAGAGAGGCAGAAGTCTTCATACGATCCGGGCAGAAGAGGTCCTCCAGACGGCCAGAAGTCTTCATCCAGGCGGCATCTTCTATCTTCATCCATCCGGAGTGGAGCGGGTCCATCTTCAATCCAGCCAACGCAGAGCATCCTCTTCAATCCAAGTCCAACTGAAGAATGAAGGTTCCTTTAAATGATGTCATCCAAGATAGCGTCCCTTCAATTCCGATTGGCTGATAGGATTCTATCAGCCAATCGGAATTAAGGTAGGGAAAATCCTATTGGCTGATGCAATCAGCCAATAGGATTGAGCTCACAATCTATTGGCTGTTCCAATCAACAAGTTGCATAAAACACATCAAAAATACATTGAAAAGTACAGTTACACTAATAATAACACTATCTAATAAAAATATTAAAAAATATTACAAAATAATTGTAATAAAAAGGTATAAGGGGTCAAAGATATGAGGTACTAGGTGTTAGAAAAAATAAGGCTGCAAAGGGCTTTAACATAGAGATACATACATATACATGTCTAAAATATGTATATATAAGTGCATTGGAGCCCTTTGCAGTCAAGTAGCTGAAAGCATGAAAAATCATATATATGCAATATTCATATTTAATAAAGTGTTTAACTTTATTTACTGTAAATATTTCACATTCCAATGTTCTTCACATAGGGATATATGTTCTTTGTATTTATAGACTAGTCTTAAAGCCCTAGATAGAAAAGGTTATAGGGGCGTTGTTTCCAGCTTAAGGGATCATACGTTGCTAAGTGACCTTTTATATTCCTAATATAGTGATAGGATGTGTATAATATAGTATGATATAATATTAAAATGGTGAAATATAAAGGGACAATATTTTGTTAATTCAAATTTTAAAAGGATATTTAAGAAGATAATGTGAGTAGATTACTCCTAAAGTCTCTCTCCACAATGTGTACTTAGTGTATAGTGATTCTCAACTTAAAAACCATTCATATTCCTATTATACCAGAGTGCGTTTTACCCCTCTATTTTAGGTGTGAATGAAAAGAAAGACAATATCAAAAAAGAAAATACATCATCCAAAATAGATGCCGATTTATTAAAAATTAAAAATTGAAAAAAATAAAAATAATAGAATAAAATAATTATTTAAAATAGAAAACCTTTATATAAGACTGTTTACAAGCTACTCTAAAATGACAACGTAACAGGAATCATGGATACGATAATAAAAGAAATTTTACTATGTATAATAGAAATTATTATCAAGATAGGTTTCAATACAGAAACCAACAAGATCATGACAGGTTCCACTATAGAAACTCACAAGATAATAGATCATGGCATCCCAGACATAAAGAGAGGGAACCCTTTTTTTCAGAATCAGGGTATAATACCTTTAGACATTATCCACAAAGAGAAAATAGACAAAACAACTGGGAATATCCCAGAAGAACTCAAAGATGGGATAGCCATAGACAGGAAGATATTTGGGTTACACCAACATATAATAGATTCGAACAACTAAGAGAACCGATACATAATCGTCCCGAAACACCTAGAGAACACATCTCAATTAAAGAAAAACTAACTAAAGATGAGGTGGCTTTTTTAGGGAAAAGCCCTCCAATGGAGGGCACCTCCCGAGATTTGACCAGACAAGAAAAAGATATAAATCCAAAAAAGAGAAGAAACCAAGAGGAAAGAGAGGAAGAGGATTGTCTAAACGATCCAAAAAGATGGAGGTAAAAGACACATATGATGGAATTTTTAATTTAAACAGTACTAGGTTAAGTGAAGACGAAAAAAAGGTTTTAAGTTTAGGATTATCATTTGCTCCAACTGTAAGGCTAAACAAGTTCAATACACACATCCATATAAAAAAATTCGTAAGAAATTTAACAATCAAGAGATTCTTTCTAAAAAATCCTGTAGAGCGACAGATAAATTCAAAACCTCTAAATAAAGACAGTATCAAACACACAGATTTAAAAATAAAATCGAAATGTAATCCTATACAAGCTAAAGGAAATTTCCTAAAGACATTTGAAGAATTAGTATGTAAAGAAGTCAGAAAATATAATTTACCAAAAATTAAAAATCATAATATGAGTCTAAAAGAAAAGACAGTAATGGAAAATCTTCAAAATAATGAATCTATAACAATTAAAGCGGCAGACAAGGGGGGAGGGATAGTCCTTATGGACACCCAGAATTATCTAAAAGAGGCCCATAGATTACTAGGGGACATCAAAACATATAAAAAATTAGAACTGGATCCAACAGAAAAATTTAAGAAAAGTTTGAATATGTTATTGGCAGAAGGTGAAAAATCGGGAATACTTAACAAAAAGGAATTTGAATTTTTAACACCTAGGTTTCCGAAAATTCCGATTTTTTACTTTCTGCCAAAGATACATAAGAATTCTGTCAATCCCCCGGGTAGACCCATTATCTCGGGGATTGATTCCCCATCTGCCAACCTCTCCCAATATGTAGACAATTTTCTACAAGTACATGTAAAAAATTTGAACTCTTATTTGAGAGATTCTACCCAGGTTTTAAACAAGCTAGAGTCCATAAAATGGAACAAAAATATGATCCTAGCTACAGCAGATGTTACATCATTATATACATCGATTAACCACAATAAGGGGTTATCGGCAACAGAATCTTTTCTCAAAACAGACCCACTTATGACAGACCAACAGAGGAGTTTCATTTTGAAAAGTATGAAATACATATTGGATAACAATTACTTCTGTTTTGAAAAACAGTTCTATTTACAAATAGAAGGCACGGCAATGGGCACAAGGTTTGCGCCAAGTTATGCTAATCTTTTTATGGGGTCTTGGGAAAAGGAGTTCTTTGACACCCATAACTATGGCGCAAACCTTGTGCTCTACAAAAGATTCATTGATGACCTGCTTATTGTATGGGAGGGTGCAGAAGAAGAACTCATAAAAATGCTCAATAACATGAATAATAATACATGGGGTATAAATTTCACATCGAATTGGAGTAAGGACACAATAACTTTCCTAGATCTTGAAATAATGGTCATAGAGAATCAACTAGAAACAAAAACCCATTTAAAAAAAACAGACGCCAACAATTATATACATTCTAAAAGCTGCCATCTGGAACTATGGAAAGAAAATGTTCCATTAGGGCAATTCTTACGTATCAAGAAAAACTGCTCAAGACCTTTTGATTTTGAGGAACAAGCAGAAAAGCTAGAAAAAAGGTTCCTAGCTAGAGGTTATAAAACAGAAATTACAAAAAAAGCATTAGACAAAGCGAAAAATGTAAATAGAAACAGTCTACTTACATATAAGGAGAGACAAATTAAAAATACAGAAAAAATCACAATACCTTTCATTACAGACTATAATGCAGACTACAGCATTATTAAAAAAATTATAAGGAAGTATTGGTATATAGTAAAAGAGGATGACATTTTGGGGGAAAAGATCTCAGAAAATCCGAAATTCATTTTCAAAAAAGCCAACAATTTAAAAACAATTTTGGCCCCAAGTGACCTAAAACAAAATAAAAATAAAAATAGTCAAAAAACACAAAAAGATCTAATGGGAAGGAGTATCAAGGGTTTTTTCCCTTGCTACTCCTGCAAAGCCTGTAGTTTCAGTAAGAAAATAACAAACCTTAAAATCAATGGTTCAGACAAACTATTTTCAATAAAAGATACCATAAGATGTTCCACAAAAAATGTTATCTACGTATTAAAATGCTCCTGTAATTTATTTTACATTGGAGAGACCAAAAGAATGGTCAAAGATCGCATTAGAGAACATCTGAATAATATAAAAAACGGTATAGACAATACTCATCTTTACAAACATTTTAAAACAGTGCATAAAAGCAATACAAAGGATTTGACATACTGGGGAATCAAAAAGGTACATAAACATTGGCGGGGAGGAAACATAGAGAAAAAACTACAAATAAAAGAAGCAGAGCTGATATATGAATATAACACTCTATTTCCATATGGACTTAATTCAGAATTAGATCTCTCCCCCTTCCTCTTTGAATGAATGATACCTATATAATAAGATCACTATAATTTCCAACATTACATATTTTATTTCCCATTTTTTAACAATTCTCTTTACGTAACAGTGTAACAATATAGTGCTTAATTCTTTATTGGATCTCTCCCCTTCTCTCTTTGAGTGAATGGTGCCTATGGGATGAGATCACTGGTATTTTTAGTGTATGGAATCCTATCTAGCATTTCTTCTAAGGCTCTTTTTGTGTGGCAGTTTAATGATAGACTTTGTGATAGGTTTGAATGGTGTCTGGCCTCTATGGAGAATATTGGTTTCCAGTATGGGATTAATGACTTTTTTATATGGAGAGTCACATTTTCAGAAGAATTCCAGTTATAGAAAGAGACTAATACAGAACTAAAACCCCCTACAGAAGTTCGTGAAACCTAGGTTTATGTTTAATTAACATGCAATATGTATCCACTAGCTCTCTATCTTTGTTTAGTGGTTAACTTAATGGTATAATAGTATAGATAGAAATATAAGATAAGTACTGATATAGAAATTTATGAAACCTAGTTTTTTGGTTAAATAATGATGTAGCATGTAGCTATCAGCTCTTTTTTAAGGTGAATACATTGTGTAATGATATAAGCAATTACTATGTTAAAATCGAAGTCTGGAAGAACACATGGATATATAAGAAAATCAACATGTAAACAAAATATTGGATGTTTAGACACATTATTGGGGAAATAATAAAGTGACTATTACTATGAATGAAGATGAATAAAAAGGATCCACCTTAACAAAAAAAAAAAAAAAAAAAAAAAAAAAAAAAAAAGGAAATTTAGACACACTATGGGGATTACTAAGAAATAGAAAATTTCCACCTTTATGGGCAATTAAGGAAGAACCAATAGAGAACAAGTAAGACATTTAAATAGAGACAACTATTAGTCACCAGCATCTTGATAAAGCTCTGAACAGAGCGAAACGCGTCGAGCTGAGTGACTGATACACAGACTGAGGAACACTAACATTGTGAAGATTTATATACATAACCCGGGTTGTGCACTTTTCTATTGGCATTGCCATTTCTGAACTACCAATTTTAAAATCCACCTTAAAGAACTGCGTGCAAAGCACTAAGTGCAGTTCCATCTCTAACATCTTCCAGCTGAGCCACTAACGGAGATACGGAGTCTCGGGGAAATTATCCTCCTTTAGGGGAGTGTGACGTCAGACGCCGAACAGAGGCGGCAAAGCGAGAAGGACTGCAGTCAGAATCTACAAACTTATCTGACAAACACAGCGGCCCATTTCTAAAGGATCTGTGAGTACCGTAACAGCAAGTAAGCCCCAAAAAAGTGTGTGCTAAAAGTTCCATTTCTTTACATGACCATATAATGATAAAGTAAAGACTCTGACTGCGTGCAAAGCACTAAGAGCAGTCTCACACGGAGATACGGACTGTAACTAAGCAGAACCGCTTATATTATAAGGATACGATTTGCAAAAAATTTGTATAAACCTGTAAAGTAGAGATAAGGTATGAGCTTTTTCTAATATCATTGAAAAGTTGATGAGTGTTAAAATTGTATTGAGCATAGATCAAAGGTCAGCTCAGACAGAGTAACTATTTAACAGGATTTTGAGCTAGCTCCTTTGTTATTTAGTATCAAATGTTAAAACTCAGCAATTGTCTCAAGGCTCAATAATTATTGTTTTAAATAAATTTGGGAGACGTCCCATAGTTTAAACTCTCATTTTAGAGTAGCTTGTAAACAGTCTTATATAAAGGTTTTCTATTTTAAATAATTATTTTATTCTATTATTTTTATTTTTTTCAATTTTTAATTTTTAATAAATCGGCATCTATTTTGGATGATGTATTTTCTTTTTTGATATTGTCTTTCTTTTCATTCACACCTAAAATAGAGGGGTAAAACGCACTCTGGTATAATAGGAATATGAACGGTTTTTAAGTTGAGAATCACTATACACTAAGTACACATTGTGGAGAGAGACTTTAGGAGTAATCTACTCACATTATCTTCTTAAATATCCTTTTAAAATTTGAATTAACAAAATATTGTCCCTTTATATTTCACCATTTTAATATTATATCATACTATATTATACACATCCTATCACTATATTAGGAATATAAAAGGTCACTTAGCAACGTATGATCCCTTAAGCTGGAAACAACGCCCCTATAACCTTTTCTATCTAGATAAATCTTATTTATAAGACCGAAGGATCTTATATTAATAGGGTGTTTGGGATCTTTTAAAATTCCAGCGCTCTACTCATTCACACCCATTAAATAGTCTTAAAGCCCATGTACATGGGGAAAAATGTGTAAGGCCAGGTATGTTTGTAGCTGCCCAACTCCCTCCCCCTCCTTACTCTCTGATCCCCCTCCCTACCCTCTGATCCCCCCTCCCTACCCTTTGATCCCCCCATCCACTCGGAACCCCTCTCCCTCATCCCCCTCCTTGCCGCTGTCAAAAAATATTTTTCTGTAACAAAGCGGTCCCACCTGCCTCCGCCCCACTCCAGCAAGGTGCCGCCCACCTGCCTCCCTCCTAACCTTACCGGCGCAGGTATTTTTTTTCTGTAGTGTATCGGTCCCCATATATCATGTTGGGTTAGTGCACTTGAGAAATTGCGATCAGGTTTGCATGACTTGTTTCTAAGTTCAGCTTTTTGCACGCCTCAAGTTGGCGCTCGTGCAAAAACTTTTTACTTTTAAATTGTAATACTTGTGCTTACTGCTAGCAGAGTTAACATTAGGGGGAGCGATAACTACTGATCCCTCGTAATCTAGCCCTTAATGTGAATTGTACAAAGCATTAACTATCCAAATGTAGTAAAGTTGAGCACGATGCCTCGCTAACCAGGACATTTGCAAATTATTTTTTTTTCTGGATTAGCAATACATCAACAGCTATGGCTTCAACTATCACCTCTATGCTGATGTAACCAGATCTACCTATCCAACCTTGCACTCTCTCCTTCTGTCAATTCTCACATCAGCGACTGCTTATCTGGCATTTCCTCCTGGATGGCTTCTCACCACCTAAAAATAAACTTGTCCAAGACTGAACTACTTCTAAGCCCCCCCTCTAACTCTACTCCAGTTTCTAATTTTTCTATCACTGTTGGCAGGCGGCACCGCTATCGTACCATCCATAACCCTAAGTCCGCTGCCTTGGAGTCACACCTGACTAAAATCTGTCCTTCATTCCCCACATCCCATTGCTCTCTTCATCCTGCCGCAACCACCTACACAATATCTCCAAAATCCGTCCGTTTCTGAGCTCTGAAACTACTAAACAGCTAATCCACTCCCAGGTAATTTCCCGACTAGACTACTGTAATAACCTACTGTAATAACCCACCTCTCTCCCTTTCAATTCATCCTAAATGCATCTGCCAGGCTAATCCACCTCTCTCAAAGCTCTATTTCTGCTGCACCTCTCTTATTATTATTATTATCAGTTATTTGTAGACCGCCAACAGATGCCACAGCTCTCTGTGAGTCCCTTCACTGGCTCCCCATTCATAGCAGAGTTAAATTCAAAATTCTTACCCTGACCTACAAAGTCCGCCCCTCTCCAATGCTGCCCCACCCTACCTGTCCTCACTCATCAACAAATATACTCCAGCCTGCCCCCTAAGATCCAACAATGACCAGTCCTTGCATACTCTACCATCACCTCTTCTCATGCTAGACTACATGACTTCTCTCGTGCGGCACCAACACTCTGGAACACACTTCCTCAAGCTGTCAGACTCTTCCCTAACCTGCCCCCCTTTAAACGTTACCTAAAGACCTTTTTGTTCAGGGAAGCTTATCACCCGACTTAGTAACAAATTAATTTCACTTAACCAACAGTTGCTCTCATCTATCTCCTCACTTATATCATTCTCAACTTTGCAGTCCCCACCTCCTGTTTCCCATCCTCCTACCCATCTAGATTGTAAGTTCCCACGGGATTAGGGCCCTTAACTCCCCCTATTTTTGTCTGTATTTTTTTGTCTTTTATTGTATTATTTATACTTTTATCTTTGTACCCATGGGCAGAACTACGGAATCTGTTGGCACTTTATAAATAAAGAATAATAATAATATTAATACATTGTCCCTGATTGGTCCAAATTGCTGTAGTGGACCAAGTAAAGCAGGGAGCTGATTGGATACTGGCTTATGCACACTATTGAATCAGCCTCAGTCTCTTAAAGAAGAAATGCACTGTACAATTTAATATCTTTGTAAATATCTCTCTCTTACTCTCTCTCATTTTATTGTGATTCTGTGCACTCTCTTTTCTTAATATTCAAATATTCAAATTCATCATCATTATGTTATGGTTTTAAAGAACCTGTGAGTGCCTATTATTTGGTTTATATGTATGTGTGTGTGTGTGTGTGTATATATATATACTGTATTTACATTTTAGGCTCTTTCAATTTGGTTACAAATAAACATATCTTTTCTACAGTCCTGCATAATACTAAGTTTTCAAAACCTTGATAATGGTACATTTGTGATAAATTTATCTAATATTCAAAGACAATTTGCATCAGTGAACATTTTGCCATTTAATTAGTGTAGCAAGGAGTTTGTTGCTATGCTTGTTTACAACAGTTTTACGTGAACAGTACAAAAAGCTATAAACATAATATATTGAGATGAGGTCCCTGCGTACTGTATTTGCATGTCAAGTACCCAGTATGAAGAGTTGCTAATGTTTCTTGACAATTTTCTGAATCAACTATATGAAACACTTTGTAACTGAAGAAAATTGAGCAATTCATCAAAATGTCTCTATAAAACTGCACTTTCTTTGCTGTCATTTTTTGGCAATATTTATATGTTTTTTTTCTAATTTATTTTATCTCATTCAAATACTTTCAGGGAGCAGATGGGTTGCCCGGATTAATGGGTCCACAAGGACCACTGGGAGAAACTGTAAGTAACTCTTTCAACTAAGGAGTAAAATCCATGTTTGCATAATACATTTTACAATGAAGGATACTGTCATTATATATTGTGCTACAATGCTCACACCCATATTTGCGTTGAAACAACATAAATTATTTATATGGATGCTATTAAAGGATACAAAACTTTCCCAATTAGTCCCTTTTTTACATTTAAACCAACTGAGAGTGTGCTAAAAAAAAGTAGCAAATTAAATTAAAATGTATAAAAAATTCCTTACTAAATCTTTAATATCGGTTAGAGTCCGCAATGTGGAAGCCAAGTTGTCATTGTGTTTGTGGACTATAATATTGTAACTCCTGACAAGCAACCACCTTAAAGTGATGGTAAATTTCAGACTTTAAGAATATTGCAATGAAAAATATATTATTGTACAAGCAAAACCGCATTTTTTTTTTAAAGTGTATAAATACTTTTTAATAAAAAATTTATAATCCTACTTGGTATCTTCTGTTCCTCCGCCGCCTTTATTTCCTCTTTTGGCTGGGTTGTGACATAGAGAGCAGACCCACCCACACAATGGGGCCTATTTACTATGGTGCGAGCGGACATGATCTAATATAGCGGATCATGTCCGCCGCACATCGATAAATGCCGACAGCATACGCTGTTGGCATTTATCATTGCACCAGCAGTTCTTGTGAACTGCTGGTGCAATGCCGCCCCCTGCAGATTCGCGGACAATCGGCCCCTAGTAGCGGGTGTCAATCAACCTGATCGTATTTGATCAGGTTGATTTCTGTCCGCCGTCTCAGAGCAGGCGGACAGGTTATGGAGCAGCGGTCTTTAGATTCTGAAATTATTTATATAGAAAAACGCAAATGCTCAAAACCAACCGAGCACAAAAATTCCATTCCGGTTAATAAATATATTTCCTATTACATATAATACAAGTGAAATGAGTATGGTACCATTGCTTTGCGCTATCCATTGATAGTATAGGGCGCACTATACATGTATCTGCTATAATTAATCAGTTTAACAGACAACTTGTAATACCCAAAGTAATGTAATCGATTGTGTGAGATAGCATGCTTCATGTTAAGAATTGCACTTCACATGTAATCTAGACCTATAAATACAGCGAAAAAATCGATAATTTAAGAGCAAAGGGCTAGATTACAAGTGGAGCGCTAAATTTATCACCCGCCCATAAACAGGAAAAGTTACCTATTTACAGGCTCACGATAAATAACCAGCCATTAAAAATAACTGCAAGAAGCAGTTATGAGGGTTAAAGATGGCGGGTGTGGGGTGTTAGAAAAAAATTGGCACTGAAAAGTGCCTTCACATTGCGGTCTATGGGGAATTGTGTTTCCCTGTAAATATATATGTATATGCTTATATACATATATGTATGTGTTAATATGTGTATATACACATATAAACACATAAATATATAAGTATATATATATATATATATATATATATATATATATAAGATCTGCTGCCGTCGCTGTGCAACTTACCCCCTTTGCTAGTTCTCAATGCTTCCATGGAGAAATGTAATCTAATGTAATTTTCTGAGCACTAATTGCTACCACAACCTCACAGTAGCAATAACCAGCCACTTGTAATGGATAGATAATTATGGCACACCTGCAAACAGGCAAATTTGTCCATTTGCGGGCGCGTAATAAATTAGCATTCCACTTGTAATCTTGCTCTTAGTGTTTAATATCCCTTTAAATGAAATGATACTATTGTATCAAACTTAAACAACTGAATAGTGGAATGGATAGAAAGTAGAACACAAATTCTAGTATTCAAAGAGAGTGAAAAATGGAACTTCCTGTATCCCTTGTGAGTGGGTGCAGTTTTTTCCCCCTTCAGTTTAACCTTGACAGACTATATATATATATACTATTGCAAATATTAAAATTGTGCAGTGAGGACTCCAACACATTTGTTCACAATACACCTAACTGAAGTGAAGCGCAATGCGAATGTGACCTTGCGGTTGCATTGTGTGAAAGCTCTCTGCTCATGAGAGCGCGCTTCCATAGGCTCCAATGGGAGCCTCGTTCTGATGCCGATAGACACAGCACAGAGGGCAGCAAAGTTTAAATATATATATTCTAGTCCTAAAGCCCATGTACACGGGCCATTTTTTGCAGTACAGCGGGCCATATTTTGCAGTACAGCTTTCTCTCTCCCCCTTTCTTTTGCTCTCTCTCCCTTCTCTTTTGCTCTCTCTCCCCCCTCTTTTCTCTCTCCCCCCTCTCTTTTGCTCTCTCTCCCCCCTCTCTTTTGCCCCCCCCTCTTTTGCTCTCTCTCCCCCCTCTTTTGCTCTCTCTCCCCTCTTTTACTCTCTCTCCCCTCTCTTTTGCTCTCTCTCCCCTCTTTTTTGTTCTCTCTCCCCCTCTTTTGCTCTCTCTCTCCTCTCCTTTGCTGTCTCTCCCCTCTCTTTTGCTCTCTCTCCCCCTCTTTTGCTCTCTCCCCCCCTCTTTTGCTCTCTCTCTCGCCCCTCTCTTTTGCTCTCTCCCCCTCTCTTTTGCTCTCTCTCCCCTCTTTTTTGTACTCTCTCCCCCTCTTTTGCTCTCTCTCTCCTCTCTTTTGCCGTCTCTCCCCTCTCTTTTGCTCTCTCTCCCCCTCTTTTGCTCTCTCCCCCCCTCTTTTGCCCTCTCTCGCCCCTCTCTTTTGCTTTCTCTCCCCCCTCGGTTTTGCTCTCTCTCCCCTCTTTTGCTCTCTTTCCCCCCTCTCTTTTGCTCCCTCTCCCCCTCTCTTTTGCTTTCTCTCCCCCTCTTTTGCTCTCTCTCCTCCCTCTCTTTTGCTTTCTTTCCCCTCTCTTTTGCTGTCTCTCCTCTTTTACTCTCTCTCCCCTCTTTTGCTCTCTCTCCCCCCTCTTTTGCTCTCTCCCACCATCTTTTGCTCTCTCTCTCTTTCTCTCCCCTCTTTTGCTCTCTCTCCCTCCCTCTTTTGCTCTCTCTTCCCCCCCCTTTTGCTTTCTCTACCCCCTCTTTTGCGCTCACCACCCCGCCTGCCCCTGCCACGTCCGGTCCCGCACATGCCCCGTCCACATCACGCCCACTGTTCTCACTGTGGACATCAGCTGCAGGTCAGTTTGTAGAAGGCCGGGTGTGTTTGTCCTCGCACAGTCTACTGAGCATGAAAGCTTCAGACAAACACACTTGGCATTTTATATGATAGGATATGAATATATACACATATATATATATTTATGTGTTTATATGTGTATATACACTTATAAACATATAAATATTTATGAATATAAGCATATACATACAGTATATATTTACAGTTTTAATACAGTCCCCTATAGACCGCAATGTAAAGGCACTTTTCAGTGTTTGTTTGTTTTCTAGCACCCCACATACACTCACTTTCACCCCTTATAACTGCTTTGTGCAGTTATTTTAAAAAAATAAATAAAATAAAGATGCTATTATTTTTTATTTTATTTTTTTATTAAGGAAAACTACACTTTATTTTGGAGCAAATTGGGGGACATTTTTTTTAATTTACAAGAGGTCTAATCTCTGGTTAATGAATGCTAGCGCAAAGTATTATCACAAGCTTGCGGTAGCATTTACCAGCCACTCTTAATGGCAGGTTATTTAATGTGCGCCTGTAAACGGGCAAATTTGCTTTTATACCTGTTTGGTGATTTTGCTTCCTAATGTCATCCAGTACTCGGTAATAAATGGAAAAAGTGTTGACTGAGGTTTTGTTAAGTCCTTCTTGCTTTGGAATTCAAAATTGAAAATTGCACCTTTAACCTATCATTACAAGGACATGAAACAAAAAATAAATAAATCATGATTTGCATAGAGAAGAGCATGCAATATTCCAGTTTACTTCTATTATCTAATTTTCTTATTTTTCTTGGTATCCTTTGTTGAAGAGCATACCTAGGTAGGCTCAGTAGCTGGCAGCGACCTGCTGATTTGTGGATGCACATATATGCCTCTTTTCATTGACTTACCAACATGGTCAGCTAGCTCCCAGTAGTGCATTGCTGCTCTTTCATTAAAGGATACCAAGACAATGAAGCAAAATTGATGATACAAGTAAAATGGAAAGTTGCTTAAAATTATAAAATGTTAGATCGTGGTCAGGCCTACATTTTGTATGCAGTGATCAATTGCTGACAAATACTATGTAGAAGTAAAAATATATATAACGTCACTTTAAATACATTTCTTACAATAACCTTAATGACATAAAACATTGATCCTGCAGTCATATTTGGAATGTTTAATACATTTTTAACTAATAACTGTTTTGGCCTCAGGGTCAGACCACAAAGACAAAACCAATTATAAATCTTCTCCAAGAAATCAAATGTTAATTTTCTTCTTTGTAAAGTTTAATTCAGTGTCTGCAGTATGATTATGTATAAAATTATGATGCGCTTAAGGCTAATAGAAAGTCTGTCACTAAATTATGACTTTTCAGCATAAAACGGCGTGTTCTATCTATTTAGCCACTAAAACATTAATTTAACCAACTGATATGTCACGTTTTATCATTAAACAAGGTTAAATCACACAGTCAGCCTGATACTCACATCAGACTTTCTATATCCCCATAACTAAGCTCTGTGAACATGTAAAATTACTAAAAAGCCTATTACAATGTATAGAGAAGTTATGGGGAGCGACACCGATAAGTCTCACATGCTTTATGTATTCAAAGGGACATGAAACAGTTTGAAATTGTAGGATAAGCGGCTAGATTACAAGTGGAGTGCAATTGATCGCGCTGACTGGGTAGTGGGTGGGTGGGTGGTAAAAAAGGTTAACCAGGTAATCATTAAAAACATTTTAACTGTTACAGTCGAGCACAAAACAAAATACCACTGAAACTGAGCTTTTGGAGATCTAAAGTAAACTGTTATCGCCTGATAGTTTGAAAACAAAAAAAGCATGAAAATGATAAGGAAATATGTTATATTTTATATGTAGTACACCTTAAAGAATGGTTTATTATTGCCTTAAAGGTTTTTACGCAGAGTTAAAGGGATAGGAAATTCAAAATTAATCTTGCATGAATCCGATAGAGCACATCATTTTAAAGGGACATGAAACCCAAATTTTTTCTTTCATGATTTAGAAAAAGCATACAATTATAAACAACTTTCTAATTTACTTTTATTATCTATTTTGCTTCATTCTTTTGATATTCTTTGCTGAAAAGCATATCTAGATATGCTTAGTAGCTGCTGATTGGTAGCTGCACATAGATGCCTCCTGTGATTGGTTCACATTGTGCATTGCTATTTCTTCATTAAAGTATATCTAAAGAATGAAGCAAATTAGGTAGTAGAAGTAAATTGAAATATTGTTTAAAGTTGTATTCTCTACCTTAATCATGAAAGAAAATGTTTGGGTATAGTGTCCCTTTAAGACACTTTTAACTTCACTTCTATTTTCAAATGTGCTTTGTTCTCTTGGTACCCCTTGTTGATAAAGAATACCCACATATTCTACACTAGTAGGAGCTAGCTGCTGATTGGTGCCGGCATATGTATAAATGTATTTGTATGTGTGTATGAATGTGTGTGTCTATATTTGTTTGAGTTGTTTTATAATTTTTCTGAAATACTGTATTATATAACTAAGTGAAAATATTCACTACATAGGCGGAGATTAGTGCACCATAAGCTTAGTGCTTGAGCGATAACCAACATGAGGTTTATAGCCTGTCCCCGTAGAGGTCTTTTATGTGATGAATGTAGCGCACCCACGCTATCTGACATCCAGATGCCTTAGTGTATCACTTAATCAATAAAATATTACTTCTGACTAGCACAAACATAGAAGTGCTTTTACTTTAACTTGTGCAATGTTAATGTACAATAGCTACAATACTTTTAAGCTCCACTAGTACATAATGTGGTGTGTATTAAAATAAAACCTGCATTATACATTATACAGTGTTAATGTATTCTGAAAATGTTCTCATTTGACTGCTATGTTCTTTTATTACAAGTTTACAGAAGATTACAGAACATTGTTCATAAATGTAACACACACATTCTCTTCCTCTTTAAATGGGAATGATGGACACAAGGAGGCCTATTTATCATATGTCTGTCGTACCTGATCCGACAGTGCGGATCAGGTCCGACAGACATCGCTGAAAGCACCAGAAACACCGTCCCTCAAGCTCTATCCGGAGCTTGATAAATGGGCCCCAAGATCTTTAACTTCTTACAAACTAAACAATTAATAGGAACACAAAAAGCTCTATTCACAATGATTGACTATCCACACACCACACTGGAATTAGGTTTAGACTTAGGCCTAGTTTCCACTGAGGTCCTAAGTTTGGAAACTAATGGTAACATAAAAAATCTCTATAAACTTTGATAAAAATAAATGTTTTGATCACCAGTTTCCACAATTTACCACATCATTGGAAACTAGACCTTAATAGTTAAAGGGACACTGATGTTTAAAATTGTTGCCGGCTAGTGATGTCGCAAACCTAAAAATTTGGGTTCGCGAACGGCGAACGCGTACTTCCGCAAAAGTTCACGAACGGGCGAACCGGGCGAAACGCCATAGACTTCAATGGGCAGGCGAATTTTAAAACCCACAGGGACTCTTTCTGGCCACAATAGTGATGGAAAAGTTGTTTCAAGGGGACTAACACCTGGACTGTGGCATGCCGGAGGGGTATCCATGGCAAAACTCCCATAGAAAATTACATAGTTGATGCAGAGTCTGGTTTTAATCCATAAAGGGCATAAATCACCTAACATTCCTACATTATTTGGAATAACGTGCTTTAAAACATCAGGTATGATGTTGTATCGATCAGGTAGTGTAAGGGTTACGCCTGCTTCACAGTGACAGACCAAACTCCCCGTTTAAAGGGACAGTCTACACCAGAATTTTTATTTTTTTAAAAGATAGATAATCCCTTTATTACCAATTTCCCAGTTTTGCATAACTAACACATTTATAATAATATACTTTTAACCTATGTGATTATCTTGTATCTAAGCCTCTGCAAACTGCCCCTTTTTTCAGTTCTTTTGACAGACTTGCAGTCTAGCCAATCAGTGCCTGCTCCCAGATAACTTCTTGTGCACTAGCACAGTGTTATCTATATGAAATACGTGAACTAACACCGTCTAGTGGTGAAAAACTGTTAAAATGCAATATGAAAGAGGTGGGCTTCAAGGTCTAAGAAATTAGCATATGAACCTACTAGGTTAAGCTTTCAACTAAGAATACCAAGAAAACAAAGCAAAATTGGTGATAAAAGTAAATTGGGGGGACTTCCGGTGGGCGGGATTACTGGATGGAAGCAAGTGCTGGGAGCTCTGCATGTTTGAGCTACAAATAACGCTCATTCACCATTTTACACCGCCATCCAGACCCCCACGTTATGTGTCTTGCTAGGAGACTTTGAAACTGTCATCGCTAGCCGACTTTTTGAAAGTGAAGGGCATCACATCGGCCCTAGCCCCCGGGAGCAATTTACGATACCCTTGTGGTCCGCCATATTGGCGCATCAGCTAAGTCATCTTGTGCGTTGTTAAAATTGACTAACACCCGACTAGAACCCTGCTTCATGTTGTTGGAGTGACTGCACCCCCTACCAGCATAATAACACCCAATCGGTAGACGGGAGAACATTACCCACGTGGCAATGACTTCAGGAAGAGACCTTGCCGAGACGCTACTAGCAACTTTTGCAACTAAATTTGACCACCTACTTAACAGCTGTGAGAAACTAATACAAATGGCCCATATCGCTGGCCGACAATGTTTTCCAGAGCCAGAACACCAAGCAAAATGCCATGCACTAGAACCGCAAGCTCTGGATAGCGCTAGTTGCTTCATGATTGTCCGGCATCCTGACCAGGTGGAAAACCGCGGCGACGCAACTCCCTAACCTACTAATGCCCGCGCTGCTCTACATGCGCTGGGTGGAGATGACAGTCTCATAACTTCTGCTGCACAGGGGAGCAGACAAGTAACAGCCATTCCTACCCCACTACAGGAAACCGCTTTGCAGAGGGCCCCGAGGTCGGTCCCAAGAGGCGACAGCTACTCTGCTGTTGTACTACTACACTTACTGCAGGTTACAGGGCAGACCTCCTTTCATCTACAGAAAAGCTGCATCCTTCTCAGGCGTGGGTGCCACATTCCATCCCGGGCTGGAGTTGGGTGATCTGCTTATATTCACAGTTCGCTGTTCCAGCTGACTGAATAGCGATGTGGCTGCATGAATGGATATCTACATCTAGCTGCGGCACAATTGTGGAACCCCACGGCTATGTACCAGCAAAGGTCTAGTTTAAATACAAGTGAACTTTCGTATACACTACACACCTTTCTTCCAATCAAACCTGCACTATTTATTTTGCCTAACCTCACGAAACTGGCTGAAAATTATCAATATCTAATGTCACAGTCGGTGTTTTAAAAACTCTGGAAGGCTTTCGAATGGAGACTGATCACTGTCGGTTCTAGCCCTGTTGGCTTTTATGACTTGTTTACTTGTCTGGTTTATTTACCACAGTTATGTACCAGCAAAGGCCTAGTTTAAATACGTGTAAACTCACATATTTTGCATACTCTACAAATCACTTTCCCAATAATACCTGCATTATTTATTTATTCTGCCTAACCTCACAAAGCTGATTAAAAAACTCCCTGAAATGCACATTCAGTATCCACTTACTTGTTAACCCTTGACAGGCTACATATGAATCAAATTCTTTTTATATATTCACACCAAAATTGGAGCAGCTACATATCATGCTTGTTTTTGTTCTGTTTTCTATAATGTTCACTGAGACTGCCCCCTTAAAGATCCAACTAAGCTTACTATCCTCAGGCTTGCCATAAACATAAACATTCTCATGCAAGTATAGCCACACACTCAAAGGCATACAGATAAAGAGTTCTCACTGCCAGTTAGCTCAGCGTAGTGGGTTCAGAATCAGCTCTACTTATATCTATAGCTATCATGTTTTATAAACTATTACTCTACTGGGTTAAACCTCTAAGGAAAATATTTAGCAGGTAGCATTATGATCATTATGATTTTGTGAGGAAAAACCTTTAAACTACATCTGCCAACTCTTAGATTGTCGCCTGCAAACTGTTCCCTCTATGCTTGTCTGTACATGCCACGTCAGCCTGTAAGATCTGGACACTCGCATACACCTTACATGCTTTTTGTCAGCGACTGGGTGACTGCACACATTCTTAAACCTACACTATCTATTTTGCCCAACCTCACGAAACTGGCTGACAATTATCAGTATCTAATGTCACAGCTGGTGTTTTGAGAACTCTGGAAGGCTCTCGAATAGAGACTGATCACTGTCGGTTCTAGCCCTGTTGGCTTTTATGACTTGTTTACTTGTCTGGTTTATTTACCACAGTTATGTACCAGCAAAGGCCTAGTTTAAATACGTGTAAACTCACAAATTTTGCATATTCTACAAATCACTTTCCCAATAATACCTGCATTATTTATTTATTCTGCCTAACCTCACAAAGCTGATTAAAAAACTCCCAGAAATGCACATTCAGTATCCACTTATTTGTTAACCCTTGGCAGGCTCCATATGAATCAAACTCTTTTTATATATTCACACCAAAATTAAAGCAGCTACATATCATGCTTGTTTTTGTTCTGTCTTCTATAGTGTTCATTGAGACTGCCCCCTTAAGGATCCAACTAAGCTTACTATCCTCAGGCTTGCCATAAACATGAACATTCTCATGCAAGTATAGCCACACACGCAAAGTCATACAGATAAAGAGTTCTCACTGCCAGTTAGCTCAGCGTAGTGGGTTCAGAATCAGCTCTACTTATACCTATAGATATCATGTTTTATATACTATTACTCTAATGGGTTAAACCTTAATGAATATATTTAGCAGGTAGCATTATGATCATTATGATTCTGTGAGGAATAGCCTTTAAACTACATCTGCCAACTCTTAGAATGTCCCTGCAAACTGTTGCCTCTATGCTTGTCTGTACATGCCACGTCAGCCTGTAAGATCTGGACACTCGCATACACCATACATGCTTTTTGTCAGCGACTGGGTGACTGCACACATTCTCTTATCAGGGGAGCCAGGTTTGAACTACTGAGCTACATAACTCAGTAGTTACTAAGATGTCCTCCCTACTCTCTATTGCCCTATTAGATAGACCCTATTAAGTAACATGCCTCTGACAGCATATAGAGTCCAACCTTATACCTTATATATTCTCTTGACCATACCACTTATACTTGATTACGAATTGCACAGCTATGATCCTATTCCACCACAGTGCCAAGGCACTCACTCTTACTCTCAAATCTCTGGGGACGATGGTGTGTTTAGTGTAGTTTACTGTCATGTCTAGTTCAGTCCCAGCAATGTATACAAGTATCTCAGAAAGGTTGACCCAAGTCTCCCTTATTGAAATTTGACAACTCTTTATTAATATAAGTGATCCAACGATATTACTAGCTGCTTATTGTATTGTACTCATGCCGCACTAACTCATAGATTATTCTGGGGAATAGGCAGAAATGGTATGTATAGGTATGTATACACTTGTTGTGTCCCCCCCAACCCTCACCACTCTATTCCTCCCTCTTCCCCGGCTTCCCCTCCTTCGCCTCCCCTTACCTCCCACGTTTTATGTTATGTGTCTGTTTATTCCCCCACCCCTTTCCATTCTACCTGTCCCTCTCCCCAGTTCCCCCCCCCCCTCTGCTCCCCCCCTGTTACATATCTGTTTGTTTGTTAATAATGCTAAAAAACCCAATGTGGTGGTGCGGATCCATATCTACTAGAGCAGTGGTTAACTGCTGAAAATTCTCGAAGTTATATGTATGTTATTGTATGAAATCGCAGCTGCTTGTATTGTCTTACCTACCTTCTTGACTCACCCTGCGAGGTGGGCTGGAGGGGCATCTTGTAACTTTGCACCCCATATTGGTTATAAATAAAAGTTTAAAAAAAAAAAAAAAAAAAAAAAAAAAGTAAATTGGAAAATTGTTTAAAATTACATGCTCTATCTGAATCAATGAAGTTTATTTTGGCCTAGACTGTCCCTTTAACGCACCACAAACAACCGCAAACAGTCCATTTGCACAACCGCAAACTCCCCATTTGCACAAGGTTGGATACCAATCTAGCCATGTCCCGTTCCTTGTCCTCACTGATATCATTGAAGGTCTCTTCCTCCACCCAGCCACGTACAACACCAAGGGTCCCCTAAAGGTGAAAACAAGCCCCCTGGGAAGCCTGCTGTGTTTGGTCTTCCACCTCCTCAAAGCCACCTTCCTCCTCTGACTCCTCTTCTTCAGACTCCTCTCTCTGCGTTGCCTCTCTCTGCATTATTATAAGGTGTGTTAAGTAGTACTATTCCTATCAGTTTAATCCCTGTTACGTCCCCTATCAGGGGATGTGTATATGGCATGGATTTTAGGAACCGGGAGATGGAAAAAGATGCTTGGTCGGTCCTCCTACTTCAAATATGGGGCACTGCGCGTGCAATCTAATGTGCCACCATATAGGAGTGGTGTGTTAAGTAGTACTATTCTTATCAGTTTAATCCCTGTTACGTCCCCTATCAGGGGATGTGTATATGGCATTGATTTTAGGAACCGGGAGATTGAAAAAGATAATAATAATAATAATAATGGTTGCGCATCACTATCACTCATTTCTTCCAACTGATGTGTAAATAACTCCTCTGACAGATCAAGTGAAGCGACTGTGGTGCTAGTGTTGGTGGTGGCGGCAGGCAGGCTGTAGAAGATTGGGTGTCCTGTGTTAGCCAGTCAACTATGTCTACAGAAATGTTCGAGTTCGGGGTACATGGCCTCTGAACACTGGGCATTATTCTAGGGCCAAAGGGAATCACAGCATCACAAACACGATGGCCCCTGCGGGGCGGCCTGCCTCTGCCTGTCATTTTTTTTCTGATTAGTGGTACTATGCGTGCAAGCTACTGTGACAACAGATATGAGTAGCACTGTGCACTGGCAGAAGTTGGCAGAGAAGACGCTGTAGGCCTGACACACATGCTTGCAGACAACTAACTGCTATTCAATCTATTACAGTCAAAATTGTATTTTTTTTTTTAAATGTACACTACTGTTACACCAGATATGAGTTGCACTGGGGTGACACTGTGCCCTGGCAGGCACTGAAACGCACACGTGTGAAGGGAACTGACTGCTATTATTTAACACAGTCAAAAAAGTGATGTTTTTTTTAAATCTACACTACTGTTACACCAGATATGAGTTGCACTGGTGTGACACTGTGCCCTGGCAGGCAGGCCCTGAAACGCACACGTGTGAAGGAAACTGACTGCTATTATTTAACACAGTCAAAAAAGTGTTGTTTTTTTAAAATCTACTCTACTGTTACACCAGATATGAGAGTTGCACTGGGGTGACACTGTGCCCTGGCAGGCAGGCCCTGAAACGCACACGTGTGAAGGAAACTGACTGCTAATATTTAACACTGTCAAAAAAGTGTTTTTTTTTTTAAATGTACACTACTGTTACACCAGATATGAGTTGCACTGGGGTGACACTCTGCCCTGGCAGGCACTGAAACGCACACGTGGGAAGGAAACTGACTGCTATTATTTCACACAGTCAAAAAAGTGTTTTTGTTTTTTTTAAATCTACACTACTGTTACACCAGATATGAGTTGCACTGGGGTGACACTGTGCCCTGGCAGGCAGGCCCTGAAACGCACACGTGTGAAGGAAACTGACTGCTATTATTTAACACAGTCAAAATAGTTTTTTTTTTTTAAATCTACACTACTGTTACACCAGATATGAGTTGCACTGGGGTGACACTGTGCCCTGGCAGGCAGGCCCTGAAACGCACAGGTGTGAAGGAAACTGACTGCTATTATTTAACACAGTCAAAAACGTGTTGTTTTTTTTAAATCTACACCACTGTTACACCAGATATGAGGTGCACTGGGGTGACACTGTGCCCTGGCAGGCAGGCCCTGAAACGCACACGTGTGAAGGAAACTGACTGCTATTAGTTAACACAGTCAAAAAAGTGTTGTTTTTTTTTTAATCTACACTACTGTTACACCAGATATGAGTTGCACTGGGGTGACACTGTGCCCTGGCAGGCAGGCCCTGAAACGCACACGTGTGAAGGAAACTGACTGCTATTATTTAACACAGTCAAAAAAGTGTTGTTTTTTTAAATATACACTACTGTTACACCAGATATGAGTTGCACTGGGGTGACACTGTGCCCTGGCAGGCAGGCCCTGAAACGCACACGTGTGAAGGAAACTGACTGCTATTAGTTAACACAGTCAAAAAAGTGTTGTTTTTTTTTAAATCTACACTACTGTTACACCAGATATGAGTTGCGCTGGGGTGACACTGTGCCCTGGCAGGCAGGCCCTGAAACGCACACGTGTGAAGGAAACTGACTGCTATTATTTAACACAGTCAAAAAAGTGTTTTCTTCTGTTAAGTGTGATCAGTCCACGGGTCATCATTACTTCTGGGATATAACTCCTCCCCAACAGGAAGTGCAAGAGGATTCACCCAGCAGAGCTGCATATAGCTCCTCCCCTCTACGTCACTCCCAGTCATTCTCTTGCACCCAACGACTAGATAGGATGTGTGAGAGGACTATGGTGATTTTATTTAGTTTTATTTCTTCAATCAAAAGTTTGTTATTTTTTAATAGCACCGGAGTGTGTTATTCCTTCTCTGGTAGAATTTGAAGAAGAATCTACCAGAGTTTTTACTATGATTTTAGCCGGAGTAGTTAAGATCATATTGCTGTTTCTCGGCCATCTGAGGAGAGGTAAACTTCAGATCAGGGGACAGCGGGCAGATTAATCTGCAAAGAGGTATGTAGCAGCTTTTATTTTCTGACAATGGAATTGATGAGAAAATCCTGCCATACCGATATAATATCATGTATGTATATTTTACATTTGAGTATTCTGGGGAATGGTACTTCTCTGGAATTACACTGTGTATATAAGACTTTAGCCTATTTGCAAGCAACAGGCTTTTTAATAATTTATGTTAAACGTTTTTGCTGGAATGTAAAATCGTTTTCATTTTCTGAGGTACTGGGTGAATAAAATGTTTGGGCACTATTTTTCCACTTGGCAGTTGCCCGTACCTAGACGACATTCTGATACAAGCTTCAAGCTTTCAAACTGCCAAGTCTCATACAGAGTTAGTACTGGCTTTTCTAAGGTCACATGGATGGAAGGTGAACGAAAAGAAAAGTTCACTCGTTCCACTTACAAGAGTTCCCTTCCTGGGGACTCTTATAGATTCTGTAGAAATGAAGATTTACCTGACAGAGGACAGGTTAAAAAGACTTCAAAGTGCTTGCCGCGCCCTTCATTCCATTCAACACCCGTCAGTGGCTCAATGCATGGAGGTAATCGGCTTAATGGTAGCGGCAATGGACATAGTACCCTTTGCTCGCTTACACCTCAGACCACTGCAACTGTGCATGCTAAGTCAGTGGAATGGGGATTACTCAGACTTGTCCCCTTCTCTGAATCTGGATCAAGAGACCAGAAATTCTCTTCTATGGTGGCTTTCTCGGCCACATCTGTCCAGGGGGATGCCATTCAGCAGACCAGACTGAACAATTGTAACAACAGACGCCAGCCTTCTAGGTTGGGGTGCCGTCTGGAATTCTCTGAAAGCTCAGGGACAATGGAGTCAGGAGGAGAGTCTCCTGCCAATAAACATTCTGGAATTGAGAGCAGTTCTCAATACCCTCCTGGCTTGGCCCCAGTTGACAACTCGGGGGTTCATCAGGTTTCAGTCGGACAACATCACGACGGTAGCCTACATCAACCATCAGGGAGGGACAAAAAGCTCCCTAGCAATGATGGAAGTATCAAAGATAATTTGCTGGGCAGAGTCTCACTCTTGCCACCTGTCAGCAATTCACATTCCGGGAGTGGAGAACTGGGAGGCGGATTTCTTAAGTCGTCAGACTTTTCATCCGGGGGAGTGGGAACTTCATCCGGAGGTCTTTGCCCAAATACTTCGACGTTGGGGCAAACCAGAGATAGATCTCATGGCGTCTCGACAGAATGCCAAGCTTCCTCGTTACGGGTCCAGATCCAGGGATCCAGGAGCAGTCCTGATAGATGCCCTGACAGCGCCTTGGGACTTCAGGATGGCTTACGTGTTTCCACCCTTCCCGATGCTTCCTCGATTGATTGCCAGAATCAAACAGGAGAGAGCATCAGTGATTCTAATAGCACCTGCATGGCCACGCAGGACTTGGTATGCAGACCTGGTGGACATGTCATCCTGTCCACCCTGGTCTCTACCTCTGAAACAGGACCTCCTGATACAGGGTCCTTTCAAACATCAAAATCTAACTTCTCTGAAGCTGACTGCTTGGAAATTGAACGCTTGATTTTATCAAGACGTGGGTTTTCTGAGTCCGTTATTGATACCTTAATACAGGCTAGGAAGCCTGTTACCAGAAAGATTTACCATAAAATATGGCGTAAATACCTATATTGGTGCGAATCCAAAGGTTACTCTTGGAGTAAGGTTAGGATTCCTAGGATATTGTCTTTTCTACAAGAAGGTTTAGAAAAGGGTTTATCTGCTAGTTCATTAAAGGGACAGATCTCAGCTCTGTCCATTCTGTTACACAAACGTCTGTCAGAAGTTCCAGACGTTCAGGCTTTTTGTCAGGCTTTGGCCAGGATTAAGCCTATGTTTAAAACTGTTGCTCCGCCATGGAGTTTAAACCTTGTTCTTAACGTGTTACAGGGCGTTCCGTTTGAACCCCTCCATTCCATTGATATAAAGTTGTTATCTTGGAAAGTTCTATTTTTAATGGCTATTTCCTCGGCTCGAAGAGTCTCTGAGTTATCAGCCTTACATTGTGATTCTCCTTATTTGATTTTTCATTCGGATAAGGTAGTTCTGCGTACTAAACCTGGGTTCTTACCTAAGGTAGTCACTAACAGGAATATCAATCAAGAGATTGTTGTTCCTTCTTTGTGTCCAAATCCTTCTTCAAAGAAGGAACGTCTACTGCACAATCTGGATGTAGTTCGTGCCCTAAAATTTTACTTACAGGCAACTAAGGAATTTCGACAAACGTCTTCTCTGTTTGTCGTTTACTCTGGTCAGAGGAGAGGTCAAAAGGCTTCTGCTACCTCTCTTTCTTTTTGGCTTCGTAGCATAATACGTTTAGCTTATGAGACTGCTGGACAGCAGCCTCCTGAAAGAATTACAGCTCATTCTACTAGAGCTGTGGCTTCCACTTGGGCCTTCAAGAATGAGGCCTCTGTTGAACAGATTTGCAAGGCTGCAACTTGGTCTTCGCTTCATACTTTTTCCAAATTTTACAAATTTGACACTTTTGCTTCCTCGGACGCTATTTTTGGGAGAAAGGTTCTTCAGGCAGTGGTTCCTTCTGTATAAAGAGCCTGCCTATCCCTCCCGTCATCCGTGTACTTTTGCTTTGGTATTGGTATCCCAGAAGTAATGATGACCCGTGGACTGATCACACTTAACAGAAGAAAACATAATTTATGCTTACCTGATAAATTCCTTTCTTCTGTAGTGTGATCAGTCCACGGCCCGCCCTGTTTTTTAAGGCAGGTAAATATTTTTTAAATTATACTCCAGTCACCACTACACCTTTGGCTTCTCCTTTCTCGTTGGTCCTTGGTCGAATGACTGGGAGTGACGTAGAGGGGAGGAGCTATATGCAGCTCTGCTGGGTGAATCCTCTTGCACTTCCTGTTGGGGAGGAGTTATATCCCAGAAGTAATGATGACCCGTGGACTGATCACACTACAGAAGAAAGGAATTTATCAGGTAAGCATAAATTATGTTTTTTTTAAAAAAAATCTACACTACTGTTACACCAGATATGAGTTGCACTGGGGTGACACTGTGCCCTGGCAGGCAGGCCCTGAAACGCACACGTGTGAAGGAAACTGACTGCTATTATTTAACACAGTCAAAAAAGTGTTGTTTTTTTAAAATCTACACTACTGTTACACCAGATATGAGTTGCACTGGGGTGACACTGTGCCCTGGCAGGCAGGCAGGCAGGCACTGAAACGCACACGTGTGAAGGAAACTGACTGCTATTATTTAACACAGTCAAAAAAGTGTTGTTTTTTTAAATCTACACTACTGTTACACCAGATATGAGTTGCACTGGGGTGACACTGTGCCCTGGCAGGCAGGCACTGAAACGCACACGTGTGAAGGAAACTGACTGCTATTATTTAACACAGTAAAAAAACTGTTGTTTTTTTTAAATCTACACTACTGTTACACCAGATATGAGTGGCGGCACTGGGCAAGTGGGCACAGTATACGCTGTGAGGCTGACACACACGCTGGCAGGCAGGCAACTGCAATTAGATTACACAGGAAAAAAAAAAAAAAAGCAGACTGATGTTCTAGCCCTAAAAAGGGCTTTTTGGGTGCTGTCCTTACAGCAGAGATCAGATGAGTCCTTCAGGACTGTAGTGGACACTGAATACACTAGCCTAGCTATCAATTTCCCTATTAAATCAGCAGCAGCTACACTGTCCCTCCTCTCACTAACAATGCAGCTTCCGAATGAATCTAAAATGGATGCTGTCCAGGAGGTAGGAGGGTCTGGGAGGGAGGGTCTGCTGCTGATTGGCTGTAATGTATCTGCTGACTGTGAGGTACAGGGTCAAAGTATTACTCAATGATGACGAATAAGGGGCAGATCGAACATCGCATATGTTCGCCCGCCGCGGCGAACGCGAACATGCTATGTTCGCCGGAGACTATTTGCGGGCAAACTATTCGCAACATCACTATTGCCGGCTAATTTCTTGTGCTCTTTCTGTTTGAGCACCTGCATGCATGAAAAATTAAAATACAACTACACCACCTTCTTTTTTTATATTATTATTTTTACTTCACAGATTTCAAAATTAAAGGGACATTCCAGCCAAAATTAAAATCCACATGGATGAATTTCACTTTTGAATAGAAGCATTTTTGTAATATACATATATTAGGAAATGTGCTTCTAATAAAAGTATATTTAAGTATGCACCGTGCACTAGCATTTTAAATATAGTACATTCTCAGATAGACTAAGGTGCTTGTACCATCTGGTAATAACTAAATGTGTTCATTGCTGACATGATACAAGCCCACTGGCACACTGAGCACCAATTTGAATGTCTCTTCAGATCCCAGTAAAGAATAAGCAAATTTAGCTGCACACTACTTCATTAGTACAAGTCATCAAAACCTTATAAACCTTGTCTAAATCAAACAACACAAATTATTCAAAAATAAGCAAAACTAAAAGTAAATTAATGTAATGATGTTATAAACATAATCTTAATAATTACATTCATCAATCAACTAAGTCACAATTGCCTAAATTACGAGTGTTAAAGGAATAGTCCAGTCAACATTAAACTTTCATGATTCAGATAGAGCAACAATTTTAAGCAACTTTCTAATTTGTAAGCTTAGAAGCCAGCCAATTTTTGATCAGCACCTGGGTAGTGCTTGCTGATTGGTGTCTAAATGTAGCCATCCAATTAGCAAGCACTACTCAGGTTCTGAACCAAAAATGGGCCGGCTCCTAAGCTTACTTTCCGTTTTTTTAAATAAAGATACCAAGCGAATGAAGAACAATTGATAATAGGAGTAAATAAGAAAGTTTCCTAAAATTGCATGCTTTATCTGAATCATGAAAGTTTAATTTTGACTAGACTATTCCTTTAAATAATTTTTATTAACATAAGGACTGGTGAGGCTACAGAGGCTGAAGACACTCAAGGGAGCCTAACAAAAGAACATACCGCACTTGCGCTGCAGTTAGCGCAACATTCGTAATCTAGGCGAATATGTTCAGTGTGATTATAGCCAAACTTCTGCTACAGTTGAAATTGATGAGCAAAACTAAAGAAGATTACTAGATCATGAGGTTCATAATATTAATAAGGATCAAATAATGTGATCTAAAGATATCCTCTTGACTCTGGGAAAACACTATACATAATATCAAGTTGAGAAACCAATTTATTATGTTGTATGACAGTTATCATTAGTATGTGAAGTATAGGCTTAACATGTTTTAATATTACTAAATATTGCTTTATTACAAATTAATTTTATGTTTAAAGGGACGTGAAATTGAACACTTTTCTATTATGACTCGGATAAAGTATATCATTTTAAACAACATTCCAATTTATTTTTATTGTCTAGTTTGCTTGGTATCCTTGGCTGTAAAGCATATCTAGGTAGGCTTAAGGACGGGGAGTGAGCTGCTGATTGGTGGATGCACATATATGCCTCTTGTCATAGGCTTACTGATATGTTCAGCTGGCTCCCAGTAGTGCATTGCTGTTCCATCAATAGAGTATACCAAGAGAATGAATCAACATTGTTAATTGAAGAAAATTGGAAATGTATGTTAAAATAATGTTTGAAATAATTAAAGGGACATTATTTTATTCTAATGGGAACATACAATTTTTTTAGATTAACCTATTTCAGCACGTTTTAGCTGCTGAGCAAAACATTGCAATGGATTGGTTGATACATCTGTATGCCACTCCGAATTAGCTCACTATCATTTGTTCTGCTTTAAAGCTCAAATTGTACTGAGTCTCAATTTAAAAACAAAACAGAATGAGCTTTGTCATATTTTTATTTATGTGCTGTGCAGTTTCTTTTGTTTTTGCACCTTTATATTGTTTATTAAACAACATACACCAATATTTTATATACATTTAATTGTATTGCTCTGTTTTTCTTTTTTTCTTCTTCAGGGAAAGGAAGGACCACCAGGTCCTAAGGGCCCACCAGGTTTACCAGGGATTCCAGTAAGTAAAACAAATATATATAAATAACAAATGATGACATACTAAGGGACAGCTTTCAACTTAGTTTCTGAAATGGATTAATTACACAAAAATATAACAAACATACGGCCAGATTCCGAGTTTTGCGTTAGGAGCTATGCGGTGCTAACGAGCAATTTTTTCTCACCGCTCACTTACATGCAACGCTAGTATTACAGGTTTTTATAAACCCTGCGTTAAAAGGCAAGAAGTGAGCGTAGAGCAAACTTGTGCTCCATACCGCACTTCAATACCAGCGCTGCTTAAGTCAGCGGTGAGCTGGTCGTATGTGCTCATGCACGATTTCCCCATAGACATCAATGGGGAGAGCCGGCTGAGAAAAAGTCTAATACCTGCCAAAAAGCAGCGTAAATCACAGTAACGCAGCCCCATTGATTACTATGGGGAAACTAAAATTATGTTTACACCTAACACCCTAACATGAACCCCGAGTCTAAACACCCCTAATCTTACACTTATTAACCTGCCGCCCCCGACATTGCCAACACCTGCATTATTCTTATTAACCCCTAATCTGCCGCTCCGGACAACGCCGCCACCTACATTATACTTATTAACCCCTAATCTGCTGCCCCCAACTTCGCTGCCACCTCCATTATATTTATTAACCCCTTATTCTGCCGCCCCCAATGTCGCCGCAATCTACCTACACTTATTAACCCCTAATCTTCTGCCCCCAACGTCGCCACCACTATATTAAATGTATTAACCCCTAAACCTAAGTCTAACCCTAACACCCCCTAACTTAAATATAATTTAAATAAATCTAAATAAAATTACTATCATTAACTACATTATTCCTATTTAAAACTAAATACCTATAAAATAAGCCCTAAGCTAGCTACAATATAACTAATAGTTACATTGTAACTAGCTTAGGGTTTATTTTTATTTTACAGGCAAGTTTGTCTTTATTTTAACTAGGTAAAATAGTTATTAAATAGTTATTAACTATTGAATAACTACCTAGCTAAAATAAATACAAATTGACCTGTAAAATAAAACCTAACCTAAGTTACAATAACACCTAACACTACACTACAATTAAATAAATTAACTAAATAAAAAAAAAAAAATTAAATACAATTAGCTAAATCACAAAAAAAACACTAAATTACAGAAAATAAAAAAACAAATTACAGATCTTTAAACTAATTAGACCTAAACTAATAGCCCTATCAAAATGAAAAAAAGCCCCCCCAAAAAATAAAAAAAACCCTAGCCTAAGCTAAACTAAACTATCAATAGCCCTTAAAAGGACCTTTTGCAGGGCATTGCCCCAAAGTAATTAGCTCTTTTACCTGTAAAAAAAAATAATACAAACAACCCACCCCCAACAGTAAAACCCACCACCCACACAACCAACCCCCCAAATAAAATACTAACTAAAACAAACTAAGCTCTCCATTGCCCTGAGTTCTCAACGAAGCCGGGAGAAGTCTTCATCCAAACCGGGCAAAGTGGTCCTCCAGATGGGCAGAAGTCTTCATCCAGACGGCATCTTCTATCTTCATCCATCCGATGCGGAGCGGGTCCATCTTCAAGACATTCGACATGGAGCATCCTCTTCATCCAGAGTCTTCTTACTGAATGAAGGTTCCTTTAAATGACGTCATCCAAGATGGCGTCCCTTAGATTCCAATTTGCTGATATAATTCTATCAGCCAATCGGAATTAAGGTAGAGAAAATCCTATTGGCTGATCAGCCAATAGGATTGAGCTTGCATTCTATTGGCTATTCCAATCAAGGCTAATTGTCATGACTATCCTGGGAGCAGCCTAGCCCCTTGTATAATTGTAGCTGGTCTTTTAGAGTTGTTTTCCTGACGCATTCCTAACTGCTATAAAATGTAACCATGGCTACTAGATATTGTTATTAACCCTATAAATAATGCAGTTCCTCACAATTGTTCCCTTATATTTGACCGAGATCCCAACCATGAAACCCCCCCTACCAAAAAAAGGATACTCCTTCACACTTGATCTTCCCAACACATCCCCTCCATTAACTGTAATACTCCAACACAAGTTTCCCATTAATAACCACCAGCTACACAAGAAGTCATTCTCTACCTTTCCATCTTTTTAACCCCCATGGAAATTCTCTGCAACCCCTAACCTCTATTACAACACCTAATCCATCAAACAAAAACAACATGGATAAAGGAGAGACAGTAGTGGAAAACGTCTGAAGTTCAAGGGGAACATTACTTTTTTATTCAGATTTTCCTATCCCTACTTGAATTCAAATTATTTTCTGCACATTTCTCACTTCTCGTGTTTTGTTTCAGGGCATTGCTGGGAAGGATGGGAAGGATGGGAAGCCAGGCACTCCTGGGGAAGAAGTAAGTATTTTGTTTTATAGAAAAACGTCAATGTATTAACTAGATTCATCAAACTGTTTGCATCCCCTATAGACAGTAGACACGTCACACAGCTATTTATTTCATTACCTTTTTTCTTAAAAAAACGTAAATCATGGGAGTGGGAATCTGTGTATCAACGCAGAGCTATTTGTACTCTTAGCTACAGTAGTTTAAAGGGAAGTGCTCAAACATACTGAAAATATTCTACTGGCACTCTAACTCCATGAGCAGGATTTATCAAAGCAATTCTCCTAAAGTTTCGGCCATAAATCCGCATACAACTTAATCCCCTGATTTATTAATGCAAAGTGTGCCTAAAATTGGGCATGTCTGACTATACATTCCTCTCATTTCATTAGTGTTCACCATGGTGCACCAGTGTACTCAAAAAATTATAAAATTTGCTAGTTTTAGTCACATTTCCTAGAGTCAGCCTTAGAATTACGCACAGTTACCAATTTATAATATTTTTGCACCTTTGGAGAAGGCAAAGTTCTCCTACAAATACGTGCATTACAGTTCTCCATAGGTTCTATGCAGAACAGCATTAGAAATCATGTTTTGAGCTTGTGTCATGTTCAAATCTATTTCTGATGGAGAATTTTCTGATTCTAGCAGGTCTATCTTTATATAGACATATATGCCAAATATAGAATGTAAAATTGGCCCACAAAGATTGTAAATTGTATTAACAATTTGAATGTTTTACGGATAGAGTCATTATTATAACAAAACCCCTAAGTTAAAGTAAACATTTATTGTGGTAACACTCCAAAATTAATGTGCAAATTTGCCCCATGTAAAATGCTAATGTAATAGATTACTTAAAGAGGGCAAGCAATACAACCTAAAAAAACACGGGTTTGAAATGATAAAACAGGAGAACTTGCTTTTTTCGCATGGAGAAATTCATCATTATCCGCCCCAGTTCACCTTCCAAACAGCTAGCTGCAGAGAACTTGGAGGAGAAAACAAAGGAGAATTCTCCAAGCCCGTGATTAATCTAACCCTATGGGGCCGAATTATTAAGCTGCCTTCAGGCTTGCTAGAAACATAAGTTAAGGCGCAGTGGTCGTAACACCGCTGCCCCTAACTCATCCTCCACCTCTTAGGTGGCAGACAGCAATCATCCCGATTGTATATGATCGGAATGATTGACACCCCGTACTAGCGGCCGATTGGCTGCAAATGTTCAGGGGGTGGCATTGCACAAGCATTTCACAAGGTATGCTTGTGGAATGATATATGCCGACATCGGATCATGTACACCCACACATTGTAAAGCTAGCCCTATGTGTTAATAGAGCCATTATAGAGCAAAAATAATGTTCTAATTCAGCAGAGTCTATAAGTTTAGCACTACTGATCCTGCAAGTCTATGGGCTCCATTTAACAATGGTCGAACGGATAGCGAATTATGTCCGCTGGACATCTCTGAGGTTCATAGCATACACTGTCCTCATTTATCATTGCACAAGCATTTTACCAGAAATGCTTGTGCAATGCCACCCCCTGTTTACTGGCCGCCAATCGTACTGAATCAGGATGATTTCATTCAGGTGGCAGGCAGGTTAAGGAGTGGTCTTCCGAAGCTTGATAAATGGAGCCCTATTTTATTTTATGTTTAACGTCCATAAAGCGTTAAAATGTATAGATAAAATATTGCCCTGGAGCCACAGAGAACTGCTAGACCCAAGCAGACACAACAGATCAGCCAATCAGCAGCAGTGGTTGAATGACCCCATCAATCTGAGTTCAGCAAGGGAGCAGCAATGCTTGCAGAACCTGAATGGGGCTTCACCTTTGTGTTTAATCCCGTGTGAGATGTTGAGTGTGAACTGTGCAATCATAACTTGTGGTTACAAAATAGAGCGAGCAATGTCTTTTTAATCATTTCACTGAATAAATTAGCGTCAAACTCATAGTAAATGAAGATAAGATCCTTACAAACTTTTTAAAAATAATTGAATGAATGTGCAAAATTTGTAGTTAAAGGGACATGAACTCCACATTTTTTTCATGATTCAGATAGAGCATGCAATTTGAAACAATTTCCCAGATTACTTTTATTATTTAATTTGCTTTGTTTTATCTTTTGTGGAAAGCATACCTAAATAGGCCCAGGACAGCAATGCACTACTGAGAACTAGCGGCTGATTGTTGTCTATTGATATTTGCTCACCCAATGTTGCGCCAGATTACGAGTGGCGCAGCCACCAATCAGCAAATAGCACCCAGGTGCTGAGCCTACCTAGCTATGCTTTTCAACAAAGGATACCTAAGTAATGAAGCCAAGTAGATAAAATATTAATAAATAAAAGTAAATTATAAAGTTGCTTAAAGAATTTGTGATTGGGTTTGCACCTGAATAAAGTTTTTTTCTCTCTCCATTGACTTCTATGGGGAATACCTGAACACGCCTGCGTTATTCTAAGTTCAGCTTTTTACACGTGCTATATTTACTTTCAACTTGTAATACAAGCGCAATCCGACGCAAACAAAAATCTTACTTCTAACACAGTTAACGCTCGAGCAGGAGCTTTAAATACAGCTCCACTTGTAATCTGGTCCTAAGTGTTTAAAAAACTAACTGAAAATGTGTTTGACTTCTTTGTTTTTTTGTTTGTTGGTTTATTTATCGATTTAAAGGAATATGAAACCTAAATGTATTTTTTTTCTGATTCAGACAGAGCATACAATTTTAAAAAAAGATTCCAAATTACTTCAATTAACACATTTGCTTTGGTCCCATGGAATTTTTTGTTGACAAGATAACTAGGGCCAGATTATGAGTGGAGCGTTATCTTAACGTGCGCCCATAAAGGGTCAAATCTGCAGGTTTACGGGCGCACGTTAAATAAACTGCTATTACAAGTGACTAGTTAATATGACCTTAAGCTTGCGGTTTCACTTTGCACTAAGCACAATTAAGATCAGACCTCTGGTTGAAAATAAAAAAAATGCCCCCAAATAAAGAGGACAGTACATTAATATGACCATTTTATTTTTTTATTTTTAAAAACTGCGCAAAGCAGTTACAAGGGGTTAAAGTAACGGGATGTGGGGTGTAAAGTGCCTTTACATGGAGGTGAATGCTTATATAATATATATTATATATTATATATATTAACATGTGTATATACATATACGTGTATATAAGCCTATACCAATATATTTACTTATTGCTGCCCAATGCTGCGTGATTTGCCCCCTTCGCTGTACTGGGTGGTTTTCCGTGGCTGCTGGCATGAAAATGAGGCTCCCTTTGGAGCCTACGGAAGCGCGCTCAAGTGGATGCTTGGCTTTCGGCAATGCACCTGTAATATCAGTGCACATTTACATGGAGCATAAATACTGCGCTCCTGTAAGTGCAATATTGTGCTCCACTTGTAATCTGGTCCTTAAGTAGGCATCAGGAGCACTACATATCAGGAAATATAGCTGCCATCTAGTTCTCTTGTTAATGGATAACATTCTTGCAAAACTTCCATGCAATGCTCAAGACACAAGCTTTTCAACAAAAGATACCAAGAGAATAAAGAAAATGTGATAATTTAAGTCAATTAAAAAGTTGTTTAAAAGTGTATGCTCTGTCATCCTGTTTCATGTCCCTTTAATATCACCATTCAATGTTGAAAGTAAAGAGCAATGAACATTAAATTTTCATCCTTCAGACAGAACATATTTTTCCCAATTTACTTCTATCAAGTGAACTTAGGCCTAGATTTGGAGTTTGGCGGTAGCCGTGAAAACCAGCGTTAGAGGCTCCTAACACTGGTTTTAGGCTACCTCCGGTATTTTGAGTCATTCAAAAAAGGGTCTAACGCTCACTTTTCAGCCGCGACTTTTCCATACCGCAGATCCCCTTACGTCAATTGCGTATCCTATCTTTTCAATGGGATTTTTCTAACTCCGGTATTTAGAGTCGTGTCTGAAGTGAGCGTTAGAATTCTAACGACAAAACTCCAGCCGCAGAAAAAAGTCAGTAGTTAAGAGCTTTCTGGGCTAATGCCGGTTCATAAAGCTCTTAACTACTGTACTCTAAAGTACACTAACACCCATAAACTACCTATGTACCCCTAAACCGAGGCCCCCCCCCCACATCGCCGACACTCGAATAAATTTTTTTAACCCCTAATCTGCCGACCGCCACCTACGTTATACTTATGTACCCCTAATCTGCTGCCCCTAACACCGCCGACCCCTATATTATATTTATTAACCCCTAACCTGCCCCCCACAACGTCGCAGCCAGCTACCTACAATAATTAACCCCTAATCTGCAGACCGCAAAGCGCCGCCAGCTACATTATAGCTATGTACCCCTAATCTGCTTCCCCTAATACCGCTAACCCCTATATTATATTTATTAACCCTTAATCTGCCCCCCTCAACGTCGCCTCCACCTGCCTACACTTATTAACCCCTAATCCGCCTCACTAGCCCTATAATAAATAGTATTAACCCCTAATCTGCCCTCCCTAACGTCGCCGACACCTAACTTCAATTATTAACCCCTAATCTGTCGACCGGAGCTCACCGCTATTCTAATAAATGTATTAACCCCTAAAGCTAAGTCTAACCCTAACACTAACACCCCCCTAAGTTAAATATAATTTTAATCTTACGAAATTAATTAACTCTTATTAAATAAATGATTCCTATTTAAAGCTAAATACTTACCTGTAAAATAAACCCTAATATAGCTACAATATAAATTATAATTATATTATAGCTATTTTAGGATTAATATTTATTTTACAGGTAACTTTGTATTTATTTTAACCAGGTACAATAGCTATTAAATAGTTAAGAACTATTCAATAGCTAAAATAGTTAAAATAATTACAAATTTACCTGTAAAATAAATCCTAACCTAAGTTACAATTAAACCTAACACTACACTATCAATAAATAAATTAAATACAATTCCTACAAATAAATACAATGAAATAAACTAACTAAAGTACAAAAAATAAAAAAGAACTAAGTTACAAAAAATAAAAAAATATTTACAAACATTAGAAATATATTACAACAATTTTAAACTAATTACACCTACTCTAAGCCCCCTAATAAAATAACAAAGCCCCCCAAAATAAAAAAAATGCCCTACCCTATTCTAAATTACTAAAGTTCAAAGCTCTTTTACCTTACCAGCCCTGAACAGGGCCCTTTGCGGGGCTCTTTTGCCTGTAAAAAAAACATACAATACCCCCCCCAACATTACAACCCACCACCCACATACCCCTAATCTAACCCAAACCCCCCTTAAATAAACCTAACACTAAGCCCCTGAAGATCTCCCTACCTTGAGTCGTCTTCACCCAGCCGAGCCAAATTCTTCATCCAAGCGGAGCAAGAAGAGGTCCTCCATCCGGTAGAAGTCTTCATCCAAGCGGGGCAGAAGAGGTCTTCCATCCAATTGAAGTCTTCATCCAAGATGCATCTTCTATCGTCATCCATCCGGAGCGGAGCGGCAGCATCCTGAAGACCTCCGACACGGTACATCCATCCTGGCCGACGACTGAGCGACGAATGACAGTTCCTTTAAATGACGTCATCCAAGATGGCATCCCTCGAATTCCGATTGGCTGATAGGATTCTATCAGCCAATCGGAATTAAGGTAGGAATATTCTGATTGGCTGATGGAATCAGCCAATCAGAATCAAGTTCAATCCGATTGGCTGATCCAATCAGCCAATCAGATTGAGCTCGCATTCTATTGGCTGTTCCGATCAGCCAATAGAATGCGAGCTCAATCTGATTGGCTGATTGGATCAGCCAATCGGATTGAACTTGATTCTGATTGGCTGATTCCATCAGCCAATCAGAATATTCCTACCTTAATTCCGATTGGCTGATAGAATCTTATCAGCCAATCGGAATTCGAGGGACGCCATCTTGGATGATGTCATTTAAAGGAACCGTCATTCATCGTTCAGTCGTCGGCCAGGATGGATGTTCCGCGTCGGAGGTCTTCAGGATGCTGCTGCTCCGCTCAGGATGGATGACGATAGAAGATGCCTCTTGGATGAAGACTTCAATTGGATGGAAGACCTCTTCTGCCCCACTTGGATGAAGACTTCTACCGGATGGAGGACCTCTTCTTGCTCCGCTTGGATGAAGAATTTGGCTCGGCTGGGTGAAGACGACTCAAGGTAGGGAGATCTTCAGGGGCTTAGTGTAAGGTTTATTTAAGGGGGGTTTGGGTTAGATTAGGGGTATGTGGGTGGTGGGTTGTAATGTTGGGGGGGGTATTGTATGTTTTTTTTTACAGGCAAAAGAGCTGAACTTCTTGGGGCATGCCCCGTAAAGGGCCCTGTTCAGGGCTGGTAAGGTAAAAGAGCTTTGAACTTTAGTAATTTAGAATAGGGTAGGGCATTTTTTTATTTTGGGGGGCTTTGTTATTTTATTAGGGGGCTTAGAGTAGGTGTAATTAGTTTAAAATTGTTGTAATATATTTCTAATGTTTGTAAATATTTTTTTATTTTTTGTAACTTAGTTCTTTTTTATTTTTTGTACTTTAGTTAGTTTATTTCATTGTATTTATTTGTAGGAATTGTATTTAATTTATTTATTGATAGTGTAGTGTTAGGTTTAATTTTAGATAATTATAGGTATTTTATTTAATTTATTTATTGATAGTGTAGTGTTAGGTTTAATTGTAACTTAGGTTAGGATTTATTTTACAGGTAAATTTGTAATTATTTTAACTATTTTAGCTATTAAATAGTTCTTAACTATTTAATAGCTATTGTACCTGGTTAAAATAAATACAAAGTTACCTGTAAAATAAATATAAATCCTAAAATAGCTATAATATAATTATAATTTATATTGTAGCTATATTAGGATTTATTTTACAGGTAAGTATTTAGCTTTAAATAGGAATAATTTATTTAATAAGAGTTAATTAATTTCGTTAGATTAAAATTATATTTAATTTAGGGGGGTGTTAGTGTTAGGGTTAGACTTAGCTTTAGGGGTTAATACATTTTTTAGAATAGCGTCAAGATTAGGTCGGCAGATTAGGGGTTAATAATTGAAGTTAGGTATCGGCGATGTTAGGGAGGGCAGATTAGGGGTTAATACTATTTATTATAGGGTTAGTGAGGCGGATTAGGGGTTAATAACTTAATAATAATAGCGGTGCGGTCCACTCAGCAGATTAGGGGTTAATAAGTGTAGGCAGGTGGAGGCGACGTTGTGAAGGGCAGATTAGGGGTTAATAAATATAATATATGGGTCGGCGGTGTTAGGGGTAGCAGATTAGGGGTACATAGGGATAATGTAAGTAGCAGCGGTTTACGGAGCGGCAGATTATGGGTTAAAAATAATATGCAGGGGTCAGCGATAGTGGGGTCACCAGATTAGGGGTTAATAAGTGTAAGGTTAGGGGTGTTTAGACTCGGGGTTCATGTTAGAGTGTTAGGTGCAGACGTAGGAAGTGTTTCCCCATAGCAAACAATGGGGCTGCGTTAGGAGCTGAACGCGGCTTTTTTGCAGGAGTTAGTTTTTTTTTTAGCTCAAACAGCCCCATTGTTTCCTATGGGGGAATCGTGCACAAGCACGTTTTTGAGGCTGGCCGTGTCCGTAAGCAACTCTGGTATCGAGAGTTGCAGTTGCGTTAAATATGCTCTACGCTCCTTTTTTGGAGCCTAACGCAGCCATTCTGTGGACTCTCAATACCAGAGTTATTTTAAAGGTGCGGCCAGAAAAAAAGCCAGCGTTAGATACGCGGGTCGTTACCGAAAAAACTCTAAATCTAGCCGTTAGTTTTTTGGTATCTTGTGTTAAAGAGTAAATCTATGTGAGCTCATGGGACCTTAGGAGCATGCACGTGTATTCAGCTCTCTATGGCAGCAGTGTTTGCAAAGATGTGTAACTGCTACAAACATTGTTGCAAACACTGATGCTATAGGGCTCCATTTATGAAGCTCCAAAATGAGCATCAGCGCCCTGTCTGCTGCAGGTTCGCATGAGCATTAAGAAGCAGCGGTCATGGGACTAACACCACCTGTTATGTGGCGTTTGTCAATCCTCCCAGAATTCTCTGACCAGGGAGATTGACAGCTCCTGAGATTGGCCCATTTCTTGAGCACTATATGGCAGCAGTTTTGCAAGACTGTTATCTATTTGTAAGAGCACTATATGGCTATTTCCTGCCATGTGATGCACCAGATGCTACCTAGATATCTTTTCAACCCAGAATATCATGGGAACAAACACAAGTAAATGGGAAACTTTCTTAAAATTGTATGATCTGTCTGAATCAGAAAATACATTTTTAGGGTTTCAAATCCCTTTAGGAATCTGAAAGGATAAGACTTATGTTGTTAATCTGTGTCAAGTGGACTTTATGATCCTATGAGATAATAATATTTGAAATATTTTTCTCAGCATTGTTTAATGTTGGGTGCATTTGTCTTCTAAATCTATTGGTTTTTACAGTTTTACTGACTTTGGCATTGTAGTTCCTCATTCTATCACCATAAGACGGAAGTAGCTTGTGTGATTTGTAACTTTACTATAGTAATAACAGCTTAACTGCTCCACTAGTAACTTTACTATAGTAATAATAGCTTAACTGCTCCACTAGTAACTTTACTATAGTAATAACAGCTTAACTGCTCCACTAGTAACTTTACTATAGTAATAATAGCTTAACTGCTCCACTAGTAACTTTACTATAGTAATAACAGCTTAACTGCTCCACTAGTAACTTTACTATAGTAATAATAGCTTAACTGCTCCACTAGTAACTTTACTATAGTAATAATAGCTTAACTGCTCTACTAGTAACTTTACTATAGTAATAATAGCTTAACTGCTCCACTAGTAACTTTACTATAGTAATAATAGCTTAACTGCTCCACTAGTAACTTTACTATAGTAATAATAGCTTAACTGCTCTACTAGTAACTTTACTATAGTAATAATAGCTTAACTGCTCTACTAGTAACTTTACTATAGTAATAATAGCTTAACTGCTCTACTAGTAACTTTACTATAGTAATAATAGCTTAACTGCTCTACTAGTAACTTTACTATAGTAATAATAGCTTAACTGCTCTACTAGTAACTTTAATATAGTAATAATAGCTTAACTGCTCTACTAGTAACTTTACTATAGTAATAATAGCTTAACTGCTCTACTAGTAACTTTACTATAGTAATAATAGCTTAACTGCTCTACTAGTAACTTTACTATAGTAATAATAGCTTAACTGCTCTACTAGTAACTTTACTATAGTAATAACAGCTTAACTGCTCCACTAGTAACTTTACTATAGTAATAATAGCTTAACTGCTCTACTAGTAACTTTACTATAGTAATAATAGCTTAACTGCTCTACTAGTAACTTTACTATAGTAATAACAGCTTAACTGCTCTACTAGTAACTTTACTATAGTAATAATAGCTTAACTGCTCTACTAGTAACTTTACTATAGTAATAATAGCTTAACTGCTCTACTAGTAACTTTACTATAGTAATAATAGCTTAACTGCTCCACTAGTAACTTTACTATAGTAATAATAGCTTAACTGCTCTACTAGTAACTTTACTATAGTAATAATAGCTTAACTGCTCTACTAGTAACTTTACTATAGTAATAATAGCTTAACTGCTCTACTAGTAACTTTACTATAGTAATAATAGCTTAACTGCTCCACTAGTAACTTTACTATAGTAATAATAGCTTAACTGCTCTACTAGTAACTTTACTATAGTAATAATAGCTTAACTGCTCTACTAGTAACTTTACTATAGTAATAATAGCTTAACTGCTCTACTAGTAACTTTACTATAGTAATAATAGCTTAACTGCTCTACTAGTAACTTTTACTGTCACAGCTGTAAAGATTATAAAGATCTTAAGGGGACATCCCAGCCAAAGCTGGAACCCACATGGAAACATTTCACTTTTAAATAGAAGCATGTTTGTAATATACATGAATTAGCAAAAATGCGTCTAATAAAAGCTATAGCTGTTTCAAAAGTGTATTTAAGTATGCACCGTGCACCAGCATTTTAAACACAGCATTTGTCAGAGATCCTTAGGTGCTTTTATTATCTGGTAATGACTCAGTTTGTTAATTGCTGACATGATACAAGCCCCACTGGTGCTCTGACCAACTGCAGTATTTAAAATGCTGGTGCACTGGGAACAATTTTTTTTAGCAATTAAACAGTCAGAACTAAAAGCATTTTTGCCAATACATGTCAATCATAGCACAAATGTTTGTAAAAGTTTCTCGGGGATCCCCTTTGTTCAGAAATAGCAGACATATGGCTTTGCCATTGCTTTTTGGTAATTAGAAGGCCGCTAATTGCAGCTGCACACCACACTTCTATTATTCCCGGCAGTGAAGGGGTTAATTAGGTAGCTTAAAAGATTAATGTTAGCTTTAGTGTAGGGATTATAAGGCAGTATATGCCCCCACCTCCCCCACCCACGATCTTTAGTTAGGGGGCCCCCACACCCCCAGATTCCCTTTTCTATAGCGTAGCTGCCCCATCGATCCCTGTACCTTTGTTTTTTTCTGTTTCATAGCGTAGGGACCCTCCCACCTCCCCTGCTGGGCTGCCTGCCCGCCACTCAACTTCCATCCACACATCCCGCCGGCTCCAGCAGAAGATCATTACAGACGGTGACACACACAGTGTCACCGTCTGTAACAATCAGGCATCTGACCTCATATGGACTGATCGCGCTTCGGCTCCATATGAGGCAGATGCCTGAACAGGGCCACCACTAGAAATGTTGGGCCCCTGACTTAACCATTGATCAGCCCCCCCCCCCTTTGACATGTGCAATTTTTTACCAAGTGTCTAAAACGTATATGCACTTTATTCTTAAGTGTAGTCAAACTTGGAAATGTTGTAAAGGTAGTAACACACAAACACAGAAACACACAGACACCCTCATACACTGAAACACACACTCACGCATAAGGATTCACATATAGACACTCTAGCAGACACGAAAAGAGACACAGAAACACACAGACACACTCATACACTGAAACACACACACTCACACATAAGGATTCACATATAGACACTCTAGCAGACACAAAAAGAAACACACAAACACAGAAACACAGAGACACACTCATACACTGAAACACACACACTCACACATAAGAATAAACATATAGACATCCTAGCAGACACGAAAAGAAACACACAAACACACTCAGACACAGACACCCAAAAAGACACTCAGCACTTCTTTACATTGACCTGACAAGCAATAATGTAGACTACCGTTTTGTCAAAAAGGAGATTTAAAAAACAAAATATGGAGTTCTGATTATCTTTTTGTCAAGGAAGATGCCAACTAAATGATGACAACAGCATGCAGTGGCTGAAAGGAAGGGCCTTGAACTGCCTAAACAATAATTGAAAGGTTAAATGGTGGATTGGTGACTTCCGGAAAGGTCTCATTAGTCTCAAAGTCTGTAGAAAGATGTGAATAATCAGTAGCAAGGTCAAAATGTCCTAAAAAGGAACTGACAATGGACACACACACACTCAAACACAAACTTTCACATACACCCAAGGAAACACCCACAGAGACAGCCTCAGAAAACACACAAAAACATACACACACACAGAAAGACACCCACAGAAAACACACAAAGACATACACAGACAGAGAAACAACCACATAAAACACACAAAGACATACATACACACACACCCTCACTGAGACATCCACAGAAAACACACAAAGACATACATACACTCTCACAGACACCCACACAAAATGCACAGACATACACACACCATCACAGAGACACCCACAGAAAATGCACAGACATACAGACACACCCTTACAGAGACATCCACAGAAAACACAGACATACATACATACATACACACACCCACCCTCACAGAGACATCCACAGAAAACACACAAAGACATACACACCCACCCACCCTCACAGAGGCACCCAGAGACAATACACAAAGACATACATACACACACCCTCACAGAGACACCCATAGAAAAAGCACAAAGACATACGCACACACCCTCACAGACATCCACAGAAAAAGCACAAAGACATACACACCCACCCTCACAGAGAGACCCACAGAAAAAATACATACACACTCATAGAGACACAAACAAAAGCACAAATACATAAACACAGACACCCACATAAACACTCACAAGAGGAAACATGTATGCACCTTGCATCTCCTAAATCAACAGTGTGTGACATGCATGATAAAAAAATTGCAGAAATTAAGAGGTCACTTTTTAAAGAATCATATTTGTAAATGTGCAAACAAAAATAATTATGTGAATTCAAAATTGTACATTAATGATCTGGGTAGATGGCTATATAAAGAAAATTACTTTTGAAAGGTTGACATATGTTTGTTTGTTTTTCTCCATTTTCCCCAACCAAGAGCACCACTTCAAATATGGTGTACAAATGTTCCCATCTGTCAGATGTACTTATGGATTTTGAAAATGCTGTACTCTATATGGTCTTGGTGGAACCATAAGCTGTGGTACTCAGTCTCATACCATTAGATCTGGTTAAATGCAGGATTTAAACTTGTTTGTATGTATTTCAAAATTAAGTCAGCCGTAGTGTAAACTGAACAGTGTTAAGTTAACCTGTCTCATTTCAAACACTGAGCAATCTTAGTCTGAGAGTATAACATGTTATGCAGATGTAAAAATCTTAGATAAAATGCCTCCTTGATCTGGAAAGTCCTTGCATAAAGGGGCAGTAAACTAGAATGCAATTAAATATTAAATATATATTAATAAAAAACCCTCATATCTGCCAAAAGGGCACATACCATTTGTGTATTGAGGAGGAAACATTTCTGCATGGCTTTAAATATAGAATTTCTACAGCATTGTCAAATAATCATAAATACACTGCTGCATATTGCTAAAAAAAGACACCATACAACTACTACCACACTGAAGTTACAATCCGAAATTGCACAAAGAAATAAAAAACATTTACTAAGTAAGTCCTACCTCCTCTGCAAATGAAAGTGATCTGCCATCTGACTCAGGCACGCACTGTACAAACTTAAGTGCCAAGTCTGTCTCACACTGTGCATAGTGGTTTAGTGCCCACTCAGAAATCCTCTCAAATGCTATTGCTTTACTCCTTGTAATAACATTTCCCATGCTCAATAGCACTCTGCTGTAGTACCCTCTGGTGGCTATCAAAATTTAAAAAAACATTTAAAAAAAAAAATAAGTTGTAAATGTAGCCACCAATAAGGAAGCGCTATCCAGGGTGCTGGACATAAAATGGGCCAGCTTCTAAGTTTTGCATTACTGCTTTTTAAATAAAGATAGCAAGAGAACGAAGAAAAAATTATAATGGGGTAAATTAGAAAGTTGCTTAAAATTACATGCTCTATCTCAATCATTAAAGAAAAAAATTGGGTTTAGTATCCTTATGGTGCAGCTATTTTATTGCATCATGCAGCATTGTGGGATATGCAGTTTTGTAAGACCCCTGATATTCAAGGAATAAGTGTCACATAGAATCGGTTTGCAAGCAGCATTCTTTGCTTGTCATAAATGAGACTATCAAAATTTTTTCTACAATGCAAAGCTAGATGGGAAAATATATTCCAGAACTTATGTTTTTAATTAAATATTGTTATTTACAGATGTGTTTGTGTTTGTACAGGGCAAACCAGGAGAACTTGGACCTCCAGGCAGAGAAGGCCTTCGAGGGCTGCCTGTAAGTATTACTTATAGACAAATTATATTATAATGAAATCTATGCAGTATTGCTTAAAAAAAAGAATAATAATCTTACATCTACATTTGGAATAATTAATAGGGCACACTTTCTGGTGCCGGAAGATATCTCCAGGTTTGTATTTATCATGTGCAGAAAAAAAAGAGAAATAAATAAAAAAATATATAAGCCTCTCTATTCTTATTGAATCAGGAATCCTTTCTTTTTTGATAAAATCATCTTCTTGGATGTGAGAACTCCAAACACTAAAACAGTATAACATGTTGAATGCAAATTCTCATATATTATTATTATTATTATTATTATTATTTTTAAGACATCTTTGTACTTTTTGTTTAAGGGGTCTCAGGACAGTGTTACATTAATGTATACCATTCTGTGCAGCAGTACTTTTCTATGCCGAGCACAAAATCTATGCAGGAGTTCTTGCCTATACTCAGCATTAACTAGGTGCAGCAGGACTTACCTATACTGAGTACTGACACGGTGCAGCAGTACTTAACTATATTGAGCATTGATTCTGTGCAGAGGTAATTGCCTAAATTGAGCACTGAATCTACACAGAAGTACTTGCCTATACTAAGCACTAATTCTGTGCAGCAGTACTTGCCTATACTGAGTTCTGACACTGTGCAGCAGTACTTGCCTTTACAGAATACTGATTCTGTGCAGAAGTACTTGGCTATACTAAACACTGATTTTGTGCAGAAGTACTTGCCTTGCTGGTTGACTTACTGTGCAGAAGTACTAGCCAATACTATTGACTTACTGTGCAGAAGTACTTGCCTATACTATTAACTTACTGTGCAGAAGAACTTGCCTATACTAAACACTGATTATGTGTTGCAGTACTTGCCTATACTGAGTTCTGACACTGTGCAGCAGTAATACTGATTCTGTGCAGAAGTACTTGGCTATACTAAACACTGATTTTGTGCAGAAGTACTTGCCTTGCTGGTTGACTTACTGTGCAGAAGTACTAGCCAATACTATTGACTTACTGTGCAGAAGTACTTGCCTATACTATTAACTTACTGTGCAGAAGTACTTGCCTATACTAAACACTGATTATGTGCAGCAGTACTTGCCTATACTGAGTTCTGGCACTGTGCAGCAGTACTTGCCTTTAAGGAATACTGATTCTGTGCAGAAGTACTTGGCTATACTAAACACTGATTTTGTGTAGAAGTACTTGCCTTGCTGGTTGACTTACTGTGCAGAAGTACTAGCCAATACTATTGACTTACTGTGCAGAAGTACTTGCCTATACTATTAACTTACTGTACAGAAGTACTTGCCTATAATGTTTACTTGCTGTGCAGAAGTACTTGCCTATACTGTTGACTTACTGTGCAGAAGTACTTATCTATACTGTTGACTTGCTGTGCAGAAGTACTTGCCTATACTATTGACTTACTGTGCAGAAGTACTTGCCTATACTATTAACTTACTTACTGATTCTGTATGGAAAAAAAAACTTGTCTTTACTGTGAACTGAATCTGTGCAGAAGTATTAAATTACCACACTTACTATGCAGAACTATTTGTATATACTATTGAATTACTGCACAGCAGTACTTGCCTATACTATTGACTTACTATGCAGAAGTACTTGCCTATTCTGTTGACTTACTGCGCAGAAGTACTTGCCTATACTACTGACTTACTGTGCAGAAGTACTTGCCAATACTATTGACTTACTACACAGAAGTACTTGCCTATACCATTGACTTACTGCGCAGAAGTACTTGCCTATTCTGTTGACTTACTGCACAAAAGTACTTGCCTATTCTATTGATTTACTGAACAGAAGTACTTGCCTATACTATTGACTTACTGCACAGAAGTACTTGCCAATACTATTGACCTACTACACAGAAGTACTTGCCTATACTATTAAGTTACTGTGCAAAAGTACTTGCCTATACTATTAACTTACTACACATAAGTTCTTGTTTATACTATTGACTTAATAGACAGAAGTACTTGCCAATACTATTGACTTATTATGCAGCAGTACTTGCCTGTACTATTGACTTACTATGCATAAGAACTTGCTTATACTATTGACTTATTATGCAAAAGTACTTGCCTGTACTATTGACTTACTATGCTGAAGTTGTTGCCTATACAATTGTCTTACTATGCATAAGTTCTTGTCTATTCTATTGACCTATTATGCAGAAGTACTTGTCTATACTGTTAATTTATTATGCAGAAGTACTTGCCTATAGTATTCACTTATTATGCAGAAGTACTTGTCTATACTATTGATTTACTGTGCAGAAATACTTGCCTATACTAATGACTTATTATGCAGAAGTACTTTCCTATACTATTGACTTACTATGCAGAAGTACTTGCATATACTGTCGACTTACTGTGAATAAGTACTTGCCTATACTGTCGACTTACTGTGAATAAGTACTTGCCTATATTATTGACTTACTGTGCAGAAGTACTTGCCTATACTATTGACTTACTGTGCAGCAGTACTTGCCTATATTATTGACTTACTGTGCAGAAGTACTTGCCTATACTATTGACTTACTGTGCAGCAGTACTTGCCTATATTATTAACTTACTGTGTAGAAGTACTTGCCTATATTATTGACTTACTATGCAGCAGTACTTGCCTATATTATTGATTTACTGTGTAGAAGTACTTGCCTATACTATTGACTTACTGTGCAGAAGTACTTGCCTATACTATTGACTTACTGAGCAGAAGTACTTGCCTATACTATTGATTTACTGTGTAGAAGTACTTGCCTATACTATTGACTTACTGTGCAGAAGAACTTGCCTATACTATTGACTTACTGTGCAGCAGTACTTGCCTATATTATTAACTTACTGTGTAGAAGTACTTGCCTATATTATTGACTTACTATGCAGCAGTACCTCCCTATATTATTGATTTACTGTGTAGAAGTACTTGCCTATACTATTGACTTACTGTGCAGAAGTACTTGCCTATACTATTGACTTACTGTGTAGAAGTACTTGCCTATACTATTGATTTACTGTGTAGAAGTACTTGCCTATACTATTGACTTACTGTGCAGAAGTACTTGCCTATACTATTGACTTATTTTGAAAATGTACTTGCTTATAAGGAACACTGATTCTGTGCAGAAAAAAAAACTTGCATTTACTGTGCACTGATTCTGTGCAGAAGTACTTGCCTACACTGAGCACTGATTCTGTGCAGAAGTATTTGCCTACACTGAGTACTGATTCTGTGCAGAAGTACTTGACTACACTGAGCACTGATTCTGTGCAGAAGTACTTGCCTACACTGAGTACTGATTCTGTGCAGAAGTACTTGCCTACACTGAGCACTGATTCTGTGCAGAAGTACTTACCTACACTGAGCACTGATTCTGTGCATAAGTACTTGCCAACACTGAGCACTGATTCTGTGCAGAACTACTTGCCTACACTGAGTACTGATTCTGTGCAGTAGTACTTGCTTACACTGAGCACTGATTCGGTGCAGAAGTACTTACCTAAACTGAACACTGCTTTTGTGCAGAAGTACTTACCAACAGTGAACACTGATTCTGTGCAGAAGTACTTACCTACACTGAGCACTGATTATGTGGAGACGTACTTGCCTACACTGAGTAACGATTCTGTGCAGCAGTACTTACCTACATTGAGTACTGATTCTGAGCAGAAGTACTTGCCTACACTGAGCACTGATTCTGTGCAGAAGTAATTGCCTACACTGAGTAATGATTCTGTGCAGAAGTAATTGTCTACACTGAGCACTGATTCTGTACAGAAGTACTTGCCTACATTGAGTAATGATTCTGTGCAGAAGTACTTGCCAACACTGAGCACTAATTCTGTGCAGAAGTAATTACCTACACTGAACACTGATTATGTGCAGAAGTACTTACCTACACTGAGTACTTATTCTGTGGAGAAGTATTTGACTACACTGAGTAAGGATTCTGTGCAGAATTACTTGCCTACACTGAGCAATGATTCTGTGCAGAAGTTCTTACCTACACTGAGTACTGATTCTGTGCAGAAGTACTTGCCTACACTGAGTACTGATTCTGTGCAGAAGTACTTGTCTACACTGAGCACTGATTCTGTGCAGAAGTACTTGCCTACACTGAGTACTGATTCTGTGCAGAAGTACTTGCCTACACTGAGTACTGATTCTGTGCAGAAGTACTTGCCTACACTGAGCACTGATTCTGTGCAGAAGTGCTTGCCTACACTGAGTACTGATTCTATGCAGAAGTACTTGCCTACACTGAGCACTGATTTTGTGCAGAAGTACTTGCCTACACTGAATACTAATTCTGTGCAGAAGTACGTGCTTACACTGAACACTGATTCTGTGCAGGAGTACTTGCTTACACTGAGCACTGATTCTGTGCAGAAGTAATTACCTACACTGACCACTGATTCTGTGCAGAAGTACTTGATTACACTGAGCACTGATTCTGTGCAGAAGTACTTGCCTACACTGAGTACTGATTCTGTGCAGAAGTATTTGCTTACACTGAGCACTGATTCTGTGCAGGAGTACTTGCTTACACTGAGCACTGATTCTGTGCAGAAGTACTTACCTACACTGAGCACTAATTCTGTGCAGAAGTACTTGCCTACACTGAACACTGATTCTGTGCAGAAGTACTTGCCTACACTGAGTACTGATTCTGTGCAGGAGTACTTGCTTACATTGAGCACTGATTCTGTGCAGAAGTACTTGCCTACACTGAGTACTGATTCTGTGCAGGAGTACTTGCTTACATTGAGCACTGATTCTGTGCAGAAGTACTTGCCTACACTGAGTACTGATTCTGTGCAGGAGTACTTGCTTACATTGAGCACTGATTCAGTGCAGAAGTACTTGTCTACACTGAGCACTGATTCTGTGCAGAAGTACTTACCTAAACTGAAAACTGCTTTTGTGCAGAAGTACTTACCTACACTGAACACTGATTCTGTGCTGAAGTACTTGCCTACACTGAGCACTGATTTTGTGCAGACGTACTTGCCTACAGTGAGTAACGATTCTGTGCAGAAGTACTTACCTACACTGAGCACTGATTCTGTTCAGACGTACTTGCCTACACTGTGTAAAGATTCTGTGCAGAAGTACTTACCTACATTGAGTACTCTGATGCTGAGCAGAAGTACTTGCCTACACTGAGCACTGATTATGTGCCGAAATACTTGCCTACACTGAGTAATGCTTCTGTGCAGAAGTACTTGCCTACACTGAGCACTGATTCTTTGCAGAAGTACTTGCCTACACTGAGTAATGATTCTGTGCAGAAGTACTTACCTGCACTGATCACTGATTCTGCGCAGAAGTACTTACCTACACTGAGCACTGATTCTGTGCAGAAGTACTTGCCTACACTGAGCACTGATTCTGTGCAGAAGTAATTACCTAAACTGAACACTGATTATGTGCAGACGTACTTACCTACACTGAGTACCTATTCTGTGCAGAAGTACTTGCCTACACTGAGTAATGATTCTGTGCAGAATTACTTGCCTACACTGAGCACTGATTCTGTGCAGAAGTACTTGCCTACACGGAGTAATGATTCTGTGCAGAATTACTTGCCTACAGTGAGCACTGATTCTGTGCAGAAGTACTTGCCAACACTGAGCACTGGTTCTGTGCAGAAGTACTTATCTACACTGAGTACTGATTCTGTGCAGAAGTACTTGCCTACACTGAGTTCTGATTCTGTGTAGAAGTACTTGCCTACACTGAGTACTGATTCTGTGCAGAAGTACTTGCCTACACTGAGTACTGATTCTGTGCATAAGTACTTGCCTACACTGAGCACTGATTCTGTGCAGAAGTTCTTGCCTACACTGAGTACTGATTCTGTGCAGAAGTACTTGCCTACACTGAGCACTGATTCTGTGCAGAAGTACTTGCCTACACTGAGTACTGATTCTGTGCAGAAGTACTTGTCTACACTGAGTACTGATTCTGTGCAGAAGTACTTGCCTACACTGAGCACTGATTCTTTGCAGAAGTACTTGCCTACACTGAGCACTGATTCTGTGCAGAAGTACTTGCCTACACTGAGCACTGGTTCTGGGCAGAAGTACTTGCCTACACTGAATACTGATTTTGTGCAGAAGTACTTGCTTACACTGAGCACTGATTCTGTGCAGGAGTACTTGCTTACACTGAGCACTGATTCTGTGCAGGAGTACTTGCTTACACTGAGCACTGATTCTGTGCAGGAGTACTTGCTTACACTGAGCACTGATTCTGTGCAGAAGTACTTGCTTACACTGAGCACTGATTCTGTGCAGGAGTATTTGCCTACACTGAATACTGATTCTGTGCAGAAGTACTTGCTTACACTGAGCACTGATTCTGTGCAGGAGTACTTGCTTACACTGAGCACTGATTCTGTGCAGAAGTACTTGCTTACACTGAGCACTGATTCTGTGCAGGAGTACTTGCCTACACTGAATACTGATTCTGTGCAGAAGTACTTGCTTACACTGAGCACTGATTCTGTGCAGAAGTGCTTACCTACACTGAGCACAGTCAGTGCAAAAATTGTTGTATTGACTGGACTCTGATTAATAAAAAAACCCATTAATTATATTCATAACGAGGGGTGAATATTTATTCACTGCTTTTCACTGACTTATTTTACAGCAAACTTTGAACAATGTAGTTTATGAATCTCTATAGTACTGTATTTATAAATCATGCTATACATAAATTGTTCGAAAGTATAGCACTGTGGACAGTACTGATTGAGTAACAAGAGCTATGGCACAGGCCCTTAACTTCTAAGTTTGACAAATGGTATTAGAAAATCATAATGAACAAGTTGCTGGTTTTCTAATTTTTTCTTTTTTTATAAATATTATTTTCTAGTGTGCACAACAGCATTGCTACAAGCAAATATTGATGAATGTTTCCTTTTACACTATACTAAATTTATAAGCTACACAGTTCACAGAAAAAAATAGATAGTTATATCAAAATAAATAGTCCAGCGTACATTATTGGACATGCAAAAATATACAAGATAAAACATTCTAACATTTCTTACAAAATCAATCTATATCTTTGTTATTCCAAAACATTTTAAATAGTTATTATTTTTTTAATACTTGGCATTTCAGTGATATATAACATTGATTGAAGTTTTATATTTCTCCAACATAGGTGTGTCCGGTCCACGGCGTCATCCTTACTTGTGGGATATTCTCTTCCCCAACAGGAAATGGCAAAGAGCCCAGCAAAGCTGGTCACATGATCCCTCCTAGGCTCCGCCTACCCCAGTCATTCTCTTTGCCGTTGCACAGGCAACATCTCCACGGAGATGGTTAAGAGTTTTTTGGTGTTTAAATGTAGTTTTTATTCTTCAATCAAGAGTTTGTTATTTTAAAATAGTGCTGGTATGTACAATTTACTCTGAAACAGAAAAGAGATGAAGATTTCTGTTTGTAAGAGGAAGATGATTTTAGCAACCGTTACTAAAATCGATGGCTGTTTCCACACAGGACTGTTGAGATGAAGTAACTTCAGTTGGGGGAAACAGTGGGCAGACTTTGCTGCTTGAGGTATGACACATTTCTAACAAGACTTGGTAATGCTGGAAGCTGTCATTTTCCCTATGGGAACCGGTAAGCCATTTTCTTAGTTTAGTATAAGAATAAAGGGCTTCACAAGGGCTTTAAAGACTGGTAGACATTTTCTGGGCTAAAACGATTACTTTATAAGTAGATTTTGTGGATTATAACTATAAATAGTTTTTATAATCTTGGGGATTGTTTTAAAAAAAAAAAAAAAAAAAAAAAACGGCAGGCACTGTATTGGACACCTTTTTCACTGGGGGCCTTTTCTAGTCATAGGCAGAGCCTCATTTTCGCGCCACTAATGCGCAGTTGTTTTTGGAAGCAAGGCATGCAGATGCATGTGTGAGGAGCTAAGAACCACTGAAAAAGCTTATTGAAGGCGTCATTTGGTATCGTATTCCCCTCTGGGCTTGGTTGGGTCTCAGCAAAGCAGATACCAGGGACTGTATAGGGGTTAAATGTAAAAACGGCTCCGGTTCCGTTATTTTAAGAGTTAAAGCTTTCAAATTTGGTGTGCAATACTTTTAAGGCTTTAAGACACTGTGGTGAAATTTTGGTGAATTTGAACAATTTCTTCATACTTTTTCACATATTCAGTAATAAAGTGTGTTCAGTTTAAAATTTAAAGTGACAGTAACGGTTTTATTTTAAAACGTTTTTTGTGCTTTGTTATCAAGTTTATGCCTGTTAACATGTCTGAACCATCAGATAGACGATGTTCTGTATGTTTGAAAGCCAAGGTTCCTCCCCACTTAAATATATGTGATGAATGTGACATAGTGTCCAAACAAAGTAGGGACAATGATGCCACTGATAATGATGTTGCCCAAGATGATTCCTCAAGTGAGGGGAGTAAGCATGGTACTGCATCATCCCCTTCTGTGTCTACACCAGTCTTGCCCACACAAGAGGTCCCTAGTACATCTAGTGCGCCAATACTTCTTACTATGCAACAATTAACGGCTGTAATGGATAATTCTATCAAAAACATTTTATCCAAAATGCCCACTTATCAGAGAAAGCGCGATTGCTCTGTTTTAGATACTGAAGAGCATGAGGACGCTGATGATAATGGTTCTGACATACCCTCAAACCAATCTGAAGGGGCCAGGAGGGAGGTTTTGTCTGAGGGAGAAATTTCAGATTCAGGAAAAATTTCTCAACAAGCTGAACCTGATGTTATTACATTTAAATTTAAATTAGAACATCTCCGCGCCCTGCTTAAGGAGGTGTTATCTACTCTGGATGATTGTGACAATTTGGTCATTCCAGAGAAATTATGTAAGATGGACACGTTCCTAGAGGTCCCGGTGCCCCCCGATGCTTTTCCTATACCCAAGCAGGTGGCGGACATTGTAAATAAGGAATAGGAAAGGCCCGGCATACCTTTTGTTCCTCACCCTATATTTAAGAAATTATTTCCCATGGTCAACCCCAGAAAGGACTTATGGCAGACAGTCCCCAAGGTCGAGGGGGCGGTTTCTACTCTAAACAAACGCACTTCTATCCCTATAGAAGATAGTTGTGCTTTCAAAGATCCTATGGATAAAAAATTAGAGGGTTTGCTTAAAAAGATGTTTGTTCAGCAAGGTTACCTTCTACAACCAATTTCATGCATTGTTCCTGTCACTACAGCAGCGTGTTTCTGGTTCGAAGAACTAGAAAAGTCGCTCAATAAAGAATCTTCGTATGAGGAGGTTATGGACAGAGTTCAAGCACTTAAATTGGCTAACTCTTTTATCTTAGACGCCACTTTGCAATTAGCTAGATTAGCGGCGAAAAATTCAGGTTTTGCTATTGTGGCGCGCAGAGCGCTTTGGCTAAAGTCTTGGTCAGCGGATGTGTCCTCCAAGAACAAATTGCTTAACATCCCTTTCAAGGGTAAGACGCTGTTTGGCCCTGACTTGAAAGAGATTATTTCAGACATCACTGGGGGAAAGGGCCACGCCCTTCCTCAGGATAGGTCTTTTAAGGCTAAAAATAAGCCAAATTTTCGTCCCTTTCGCAGAAACGGACCAGCCTCAAATTCTACATCCTCTAAGCAAGAGGGTAATACTTCTCAAACCAAACCAGCCTGGAGGCCGACGCAAGGCTGGAACAAGGGTAAGCAGGCCAAGAAACCTGCCACTGCTACTAAAACAGCATGAAGTGTTGGCCCCCGATCCGGGACCGGATCTGGTGGGGGGCAGACTCTCTCTCTTTGCTCAGGCTTGGGCAAGAGATGTTCAGGATCCTTGGGCGCTAGAAATAGTTTCTCAAGGTTATCTCCTGGAATTCAAGGAACTACCCCCAAGGGGAAGGTTCCACAGGTCTCAATTGTCTTCAAACCAAATAAAAAGACAGGCATTCTTACATTGTGTAGAAGACCTGTTAAGAATGGGAGTGATTCATCCTGTTCCATTAGGAGAACAAGGGATGGGGTTTTACTCCAATCTGTTCATAGTTCCCAAAAAAGAGGGAACATTCAGACCAATTTTAGATCTCAAGATTCTAAACAAATTCCTCAGGGTTCCATCGTTCAAAATGGAAACCATTCGAACAATTCTTCCTACCATCCAGGAAGGTCAATTCATGACCACAGTGGATTTAAAGGATGCGTATCTACATATTCCTATCCACAAGGAACATCATCGGTTCCTAAGGTTCGCCTTTCTGGACAAGCATTACCAGTTTGTGGCACTTCCATTCGGATTAGCCACTGCTCCAAGGATTTTCACAAAGGTACTAGGGTCCCTTCTAGCGGTGCTAAGACCAAGGGGCATTGCAGTAGTACCTTACTTGGACGACATACTGATTCAAGCGTCGTCTCTGTCAAAAGCAAAGGCTCATACGGACATTGTCCTAGCCTTTCTCAGATCTCACGGGTGGAAAGTGAACATAGAAAAAAGTTCTCTGTCCCCGTCAACAAGAGTTCCCTTCTTGGGAACAATAATAGACTCCTTAGAAATGAAGATTTTTCTGACAGAAGCCAGAAAATCAAAACTTCTAAGCTCTTGTCAAGTACTTCATTCTGTTCTTCTTCCTTCCATAGCGCAGTGCATGGAAGTAATAGGTTTGATGGTTGCGGCAATGGACATAGTTCCTTTTGCACAAATTCATCTAAGACCATTACAACTGTGCATGCTCAGACAGTGGAATGGGGATTATACAGACTTGTCTCCGACGATCCAAGTAGATTAAAGAACCAGAGATTCACTCCGTTGGTGGCTGACCCTGGACAACCTGTCACAGGGAATGAGCTTCCGCAGACCAGAGTGGGTCATTGTCACGACCGACGCCAGTCTGGTGGGCTGGGGCGCGGTCTGGGAACCCCTGAAAGCTCAGGGTCTATGGTCTCGGGAAGAATCTCTTCTCCCGATAAACATTCTGGAACTGAGAGCGATATTCAATGCTCTCAAAGCTTGGCCTCAACTAGCAAAGGCCAAATTCATAAGGTTTCAATCAGACAACATGACGACTGTTGCATATATCAACCATCAGGGGGGAACAAGGAGTTCCCTGGCGATGGAAGAAGTGACCAAAATAATTGAATGGGCGGAGAATCACTCCTGCCAATCCACATCCCAGGAGTGGAAAATTGGGAAGCGGATTTTCTGAGTCGTCAGACATTCCATCCGGGGGAGTGGGAACTCCATCCGGAAATCTTTGCCCAAATAACTCAATTATGGGGCATTCCAGACATGGACCTGATGGCGTCTCGTCAGAACTTCAAGGTTCCTTGCTACGGGTCCAGATCCAGGGATCCCAAGGCGACTCTAGTAGATGCACTAGTAGCACCTTGGACCTTCAACCTAGCTTATGTATTCCCACCGTTTCCTCTCATTCCCAGGCTGGTAGCCAGGATCAATCAGGAGAGGGCTTCGGTGATCTTGATAGCTCCTGCGTGGCCACGCAGAACTTGGTATGCAGACCTGGTGAATATGTCATCGGCTCCACCATGGAGGCTACCTTTGAGACAGGACCTTCTTGTTCAAGGTCCATTCGAACATCCGAATCTGGCTTCACTCCAACTGACTGCTTGGAGATTGAACGCTTGATTTTATCAAAGCGTGGGTTTTCAGATTCTGTCATTGATACTCTTATTCAGGCTAGAAAGCCTGTAACTAGGAAAATTTACCATAAAATATGGAAAAAATATATCTGTTGGTGTGAATCTAAAGGATTCCCATGGAACAAGATAAAAATTCCTAAGATTCTATCCTTTCTACAAGAGGGTTTGGAGAAAGGATTATCTGCAAGTTCTTTGAAGGGACAGATTTCTGCTTTATCTGTTTTACTTCACAAAAAGCTGGCGGCTGTGCCAGATGTTCAAGCTTTTGTTCAGGCTCTGGTTAGAATCAAGCCTGTTTACAAACCTTTGACTCCTCCTTGGAGTCTCAATTTAGTTCTTTCAGTTCTTCAAGGGGTTCCGTTTGAACGCTTACATTCCGTAGATATTAAGTTACTATCTTGGAAAGTTTTGTTTTTGGTTGCAATTTCTTCTGCTAGAAGAGTTTCAGAGTTGTCTGCTCTGCAGTGTTCTCCTCCTTATCTGGTGTTCCATGCAGATAAGGTGGTTTTGCGTACTAAACCTGGTTTTCTTCCGAAGGTTGTTTCTAACAAAAACATTAACCAGGAGATAGTTGTGCCTTCTTTGTGTCCGAATCCAGTTTCAAAGAAGGAACGTTTGTTACACAATTTGGATGTAGTTCGTGCTCTAAAATTCTATTTAGAGGCTACAAAGGATTTCAGACAAACATCTTCTTTGTTTGTTGTTTATTCTGGTAAAAGGAGAGGTCAAAAAGCAACTTCTACCTCTCTCTCTTTTTGGCTTAAAAGCATCATCCGATTGGCTTATGAGACTGCCGGACGGCAGCCTCCTGAAAGAATCACAGCTCACTCCACTAGGGCTGTGGCTTCCACATGGGCCTTCAAGAACGAGGCTTCTGTTGATCAGATATGTAAGGCAGCGACTTGGTCTTCACTGCACACTTTTACCAAATTTTACAAATTTGATACTTTTGCTTCTTCTGAGGCTATTTTTGGGAGAAAGGTTTTGCAAGCCGTGGTGCCTTCCATCTAGGTGACCTGATTTGCTCCCTCCCATCATCCGTGTCCTAAAGCTTTGGTATTGGTTCCCACAAGTAAGGATGACGCTGTGGACTGGACACACCTATGTTGGAGAAAACAGAATTTATGCTTACCTGATAAATTACTTTCTCCAACGGTGTGTCCGGTCCACGGCCCGCCCTGGTTTTTTAATCAGGTCTGATGAATTATTTTCTCTAACTACAGTCACCACGGTATCATATTATTTCTCCTATGCATATTCCTCCTTTACGTCGGTCGAATGACTGGGGTAGGCGGAGCCTAGGAGGGATCATGTGACCAGCTTTGCTGGGCTCTTTGCCATTTCCTGTTGAGGAAGAGAATATCCCACAAGTAAGGATGACGCCGTGGACCGGACACACCGTTGGAGAAAGTAATTTATCAGGTAAGCATAAATTCTGTTTTTTGTATTTGCTCAAAGAAATTGATTCCTAAAATATAAAAACATGTCTGATATGTTAAAAAGCAAAATAGTATCATTATAAATGAAAAGATATGTGTTGGTTAAATTTTTCCCATCAACATTTTTTGAAATTCATCCGATTTTTGTAAAAAGCATGTCTTAATCTTATTAGGTGAAAATTATGAGGCAAATATATCAAACCATAAATACTTTTAATCATTGAATGCAGTCTTTGAGCTGTGCATCTTTTGAAATTCTAAATTTTAGTCAATCATAATTGCAACCATTACAAAGTCAACATTATCATTTTTTTAAATAAATTTATTGTGTACAAACAACATCAGAATCACACAAGCTTTTCTAATAAAGGGCACTGTTAACCTGAGGATATTGTATATAAGGGGTATTCTTTTTTTTTTCTTTTTCTTTGTAAGGGTAGCCTTAAAAGTGATGAATAGTATGCATTACATATTCAAATGGGATAACACTGGTTAGCAACTGGAGCAAACGTACTGTTGTGCTCTGTTTGCCTCCTTTCCAATAGTTTGTGCAACATTATATGGGGCAAATGAAAATTGTTTGGAGCATTATGTAAATGTCATGCTTTAATTGATTTTCTTAAGTTCAGAAACAGGCATTCTTTTTGACTCTTTGGGGCCAATTTATAATAATGCAGACGGACAATGGACATGATCCGCTGTAGCAGATCATGTCCGCCCAACATCGCTAAATGCTGACAGCATGCACTGTTGGTATTTAACATTGCACAAGCATTTCTAGTGAAATGCTTGTGCAATGCCGCCCCCTGCAGATTGGCCGTTAGCAGGTGGTGTCAATCATCCCAATCGTATCTGATCGGGATGGTTGCTGTCCGCCGCCTCAGAGGTGGCAGACGAGTTAAGGAGCAGTGGTCTTCAGACCGCTGTTTCTTAACTTATGTTTTAGGGAACCTGAAAATATGGTGGTCAATTGCCACATCCGCTGCTTGTTAAATCTACCCCATAGGATAAAAGATCTTTGCAATTACAAAAACACCACTTAGATGAGAACTGTGTGCGGTTCTGGAGGCCATATCTCGAGAAGAATAAAGATAAGTTTGAATCTGTTCACAGGAGGGCTACTAAAATGGTATATGATCTAAAAATATAACTTACCAGGAAAGGGTCAATGACCTAAATAGGTATAGCTTAGAGGAGAGAAGGGAAAGAGGTAATATGATAGAAGATTTCAAGTATATTAAGGGGCTGCCTTAATAAAACTAAGGCTGAAAGTATTTTTCACAAAAAGATTAACTCCAGAACAAGAGGCCATGATCTCAAAATCAAGAGTAGTAGGTTCAGGAATAATTTGCAGAAATGGTGGTTGATTTATGGAATGAACTTCCATTAGATGTGGTAATTACAAACACTGTGGGAAATGCTTGCGATAAGCATACGGCTGTTATACAGAATAAAAGAGCTTAAACTTTTCAGACATTTTGGGCAGGCCTATTGGGCCTATAGTTTTTATCTGCCATCAAACTTTTCTCTGTTTCTATGTAGATAATTTCAAGTTATTCTAGGCTTACCAGTGATGGGTTATTTTCATTAGGAATTCATTTTCTGCGCACATTTTGACTTATGAAGCGCTTTGTGCTCTCTTGTTGAAGGGTCAGTAGAAAAACATAAATTAAATAAAGGGCAACATAGATATTTAAAGGAACAGGAAACACTTTTGATCTATTGGAAGACTGAAAAAATGTAATTGAAAGGTGTTTACTGTCCCTTAAACATCTCCTTAGAGTCATGTTCTCAATTTGAGTTACAAACTAATCATACATTTCTGCTTCAGGGTTTCAAGGGACATAGAGGAGACACAGGCTTGCCTGGTTCCAGGGTGAGTAATATGCTTTTTACTTTCAAATATTTACAGCTGGCAGTAAAGTATGTTTGTGTTACTATTAAATTGTAGTCATATTAATGTTCAATATCACTCGAACGTTGTATGTATGTGTTGGGTACTTGTAAAGCACGGCTAATCACCTGTAAGGATATCAAGGCGCTGCTTATTTTATCGACCTCGGAAGGATGAAAGGCTGAGTGGACCTCGCCGGGGATCGAACCTGCAACCCTTGGGTTGCTATAGAGCTCAGCCACAGTGCCTTAGCATGCTGAGCTATCTGTCCGGCCAACGTTAAGCCATTAATAGGAATGTTGAATATCACTTGAGCACTAAGCCATTATTAGGAATGTTAAATATCATTTGAGTGCTAAGCCATTATTAGGAATGTTAAATATCACTTGAGTGCCAAGCCATTAATAGGAATGTTGAATATAACTTAAGCGCTAAGCGATTAATAGGAATGTTGAATATCACTTGAGCGCTAAGCCATTAGTAGGAATGTTGAATATCACTTGAGTGCAAAAGTCATTCGTATGATTGTTGAATATCACTTGAGCGCTAAGTGATTAATAGAAATTTTGAATATCACTTGAGCACAAAAGCCATTAATAGGAATGTTAAATATCACTTGAGCACTAAGCCAATAATTGGAATGTTAAATATCATTTGAGAGCTAAACCATTATTAGGAATGTTGAATATCACTTGAGTGTTAAGCCAATAATTGGAATGTTAAATATCAATTGAGCGCTAATTCATTAATAGGAATGTTGAATATCACTTGAGCGATAAGCCATTAATAGGAATGTTGAATATTACTTGAGTGCTAAGCCATTAATAGGAATGTTAAATATAACTTAAGCACTAAGCCATTAATAGGAATGTTGAATATCACTTGAGCGCTAAGCCATTAATAGGAAAGTTGAATATCATTTGAGCGCTAAGCCATTAAAGTTGAATATCCCTTGAGTGCTAAGCCATTAATAAGAATGTTGAATATCACTTGAGCGCTAAGCCATTAATAGGAATGTAGAATATCACTTGAGCGCTAAGCCATTATGTTGAATATCCCTTGAGCGCTAAGCCATTAATAGGAATGTTCAATATCACTTAACACTAAGCCATTAATACAGGGAGTGCAGAATTATTAGGCAAGTTGTATTTTTGAGGATTAATTTTATTATTGAACAACAACCATGTTCTCAATGAACCCAAACAACTCATTAATATCAAAGCTGAATATTTTTGGAAGTAGTTTTTAGTTTGTTTTTAGTTTTAGCTATTTTAGGGGGATATCTGTGTGTGCAGGTGACTATTACTGTGCATAATTATTAGGCAACTTAACAAAAAACAAATATATACCCATTTCAATTATTTATTTTTACCAGTGAAACCAATATAACATCTCAACATTCACAAATATACATTTCTGACATTCAAAAACAAAACAAAAACAAATCAGTGACCAATATAGCCACCTTTCTTTGCAAGGACACTCAAAAGCCTGCCATCCATGGATTCTGTCAGTGTTTTGATCTGTTCACCATCAACATTGCATGCAGCAGCAACCACAGCCTCCCAGACACTGTTCAGAGAGGTGTACTGTTTTCCCTCGTTGTAAATCTCACATTTGATGATGGACCACAGGTTCTCAATGGGGTTCAGATCAGGTGAACAAGGAGGCCATGTCATTAGATTTTCTTCTTTTATACCCTTTCTTGCCAGCCACGCTGTGGAGTACTTGGACGCGTGTGATGGAGCATTGTCCTGCATGAAAATCATGTTTTTCTTGAAGGATGCAGACTTCTTCCTGTACCACTGCTTGAAGAAGGTGTCTTCCAGAAACTGGCAGTAGGACTGGGAGTTGAGCTTGACTCCATCCTCAACCCGAAAAGGCCCCACAAGCTCATCTTTGATGATACCAGCCCAAACCAGTACTCCACCTCCACCTTGCTGGCGTCTGAGTCGGACTGGAGCTCTCTGCCCTTTACCAATCCAGCCACGGGCCCATCCATCTGGCCCATCAAGACTCACTCTCATTTCATCAGTCCATAAAACCTTAGAAAAATCAGTCTTGAGATATTTCTTGGCCCAGTCTTGACGTTTCAGCTTGTGTGTCTTGTTCAGTGGTGGTCGTCTTTCAGCCTTTCTTACCTTGGCCATGTCTCTGAGTATTGCACACCTTGTGCTTTTGGGCACTCCAGTGATGTTGCAGCTCTGAAATATGGCCAAACTGGTGGCAAGTGGCATCTTGGCAGCTGCACGCTTGACTTTTCTCAGTTCATGGGCAGTTATTTTGTGCCTTGGTTTTTCCACACGCTTCTTGCAACCCTGTTGACTATTTTGAATGAAACGCTTGATTGTTCAATGATCACGCTTCAGAAGCTTTGCAATTTTAAGAGTGCTGCATCCCTCTGCAAGATATCTCACTATTTTTGACTTTTCTGAGCCTGTCAAGTCCTTCTTTTGACCCATTTTGCCAAAGGAAAGGAAGTTGCCTAATAATTATGCACACCTGATATAGGGTGTTGATGTCATTAGACCACACCCCTTCTCATTACAGAGATGCACATCACCTAATATGCTTAATTGGTAGTAGGCTTTCGAGCCTATACAGCTTGGAGTAAGACAACATGCATAAAGAGGATGATGTGGTCAAAATACTCATTTGCCTAATAATTCTGCACTCCCTGTATATATATATATATATATATATATATCTCAAGAGATAAAGATATATAATAGATATATTAGATAGATTAGATATATTAGATAGATATATATGTGGAAATATCTAATTTAAAAAATAAAAATAACATGTTAAGTATATCTATTCAAAACACCTTAAAACATATTAAATGCAAATAAAAATGATATAGCATGTTTCAAGTTATTTGACTGGGAAGGGCTCAAAAGTGTATATATATATATATATATATATATATATATATTTATATATTTATTAAAGTTCTGCACTAATGGTAGTGAGGTTATCGCATGTGTTCAATCATGAGCGCCCCTTGTAATCGAGCCCCAAGTTATTAATTTAGAGTGCAGAGTGTGCAGTCAGTAAAGAGGTGAAACTACATAAAAGAAAGAAAGCAATAATATGTTGTTCAGATAAACAAAAAAAACAAAAACTGGTGCACTTATGTATTCCAAGTGGATATAGCTCTCTTCAGTCTTTCTCTTTGTATAGACTTCTTGCAGTATCATTACAGTATCATTTTTCTTATTTAGCGTAATGTGTTTCAGCAGCTAAAACTGCCTTTTTCAAGAGTGATTCAATTTTTTTACTATTGAATTGTTCTTGAAAATGGCAGTTGTAACTGGTGACAGTCATTAGCCTAGATAAGAAAGATATATTTTAATTAATTAACCCCTTTGTGACCAGACCACTTTTCAATTTGGTGACAGTCTGGGACCAAGGTTATTTTTGCATTTCTGCAGTGTTTGTGTTTAGCTGTAATTTTCCTCTTACTCATTTCCTGTACCCACACATATTATACACTGTTTTTCTTGCCATTAAATGGACTTTCTAAAGATACCATTAGCTAATTAATTAGCTAATTAAGCACACAGGTGCAGGACTCACAGGTGTTTTACATCATTTAGAGAACACACCCTCCTGAAGGGAGAGAGACCAACATTAGTCAGTGAACAGATATATAAAGCAGGAGTAATGGTAGGATGTATATATGCCTGAGGAAACGGTTTTAAACTGAGAAACGCGTTGCAGCTTTTTAGGGAGTCATTGGAACACCCCAATCCACTTGTATAACACTGTTGTGTTGTATTTTTAAATTTTAAATTTTGTTTTTAATAAATACATATATTTTTTATGGAAACAATTTTTTGAGTGGATTTATCCAACCATCCTGCTATCCTGACTTATATTTGAGAGACTAATTTCATCAACTTCCACACCCATCATTGGATATCTATACACGGGGTGAGCTGACACACCTCTCCCCAAACTGCCAGCTTGTGTCTACCAGCACATATGTGTGCTCAGCCAAATTGTGAGTACCCATTTGGGAATTTGTGAAAGTAAACATCATTATACTTTGAATGATCTGCACATGTAGTGCCCATATCTGTGTTTTTCTCCATCTCAGCACTGCAGCACAGAAGTAAAAACTCCACTGTAGCTAAGCTGTTACACCTGTCTAAATCTACAGCCTGCATCTACCAGCACATAAGTGTGCTTTTATAATATGTGAGTACCCATTTGGCTTGACTTATCATTTAATTCACGTATACTTGTTGATACCACACATGAGGCGCCCCTCTGTTTCTTCTCATTTTGTATAGCCTACCCGGACCTGTCGGTGAGGAGGAGGCAGCCAACACCTGTCCCTTTGGAATTAAAGACGACTCTCTCATATCTAAACTGCGAAAAAGGGACACATGTGTATATTTTTTTTCAACACTTTGTTTTATTACATTTGTTGAATTACTCCTTCTAATAGAACTAAACTTATTGCCGGTTAAATGTGGTGCACGCACGCGCATGCCACCCCTGCCGCAACCACGTCACATGCAGATCCGGTCACCAACATCAAACACGGATGTGACCATTGAAGGGCAGCCCATCCGCCTCCCAACTGCAGCTCCCACCCACGAACGATTGGCCCCATTGATGGCTGATGCAGGGAGGGCCACAGAGTGGCTCTCTCTGCATCAGTGTGGTAAAATGGATATTGCAGTGATGCCTGAATATTGAGGCATCACTGCAATACCCAGGAAGCAGCTGAAAGCAATCAGGATCGCTTCCAGAGCTTCAAACCCCAGAGGACGTGCCAGGAACGTCCTTGGTCATTAAGGGTGTTTTTTTGTAGGACATTCCTGGCACATCTTTGGTCGTTAAGGGGTTAAGCTGCTGATACTTGCAAAGCTTATAACAATACTGGAAAACACCTGTACAAAGATAGATAAAGATTGAAGATCTCATTATCCTCTGAAAAGTACATTATATTTTGTGCTTTTTTATCTGAATCAAGTTTGTTTAGTCTTTTCTCCAAATTTAGAACCCTTTAGTGTTTTTTCACCCCAGGCAAGATTACCAGTGGAGACAAATCAATAGTGTAGGATGCATTATCTTTCACTTAGTCCTGCATTAACCAGAGCATCTTAAAGCAGCCAAAACTTTTGTAGCGTGCTCTATACATTTAATGGATAGCACAAGTAGCGCTATTAGCACGCCTTTACACCTGCATTAAAGGTGGTTAGTTAAGTCTTATGTTCACGCATAATCCAAAATACAGATGTAAAATTTAGCACTTTTTAAGACCTGAAGTCATTTCACTATTTGCTAACCATAGGCTAAGCATTCAAGTGATATTCAACACTACTATTAATGACCTAGCGTTCAAGTGATATTCAGCATTGCTATTAATGACTTAGCGCTCTTATTCAACATACCTATTAATGGCTTAGCGCTCAAGTGATATTCAACATTCTATTAATGGCTTAGCGCTCAAATTACATTTAACATTACTACAGGGAGTGCAGAATTATTAGGCAAATGAGTATTTTGACCACATCATCCTCTTTATGCATGTTGTCTTACTCCAAGCTGTATAGGCTCGAAAGCCTACTACCAATTAAGCATATTAGGTGATGTGCATCTCTGTAATGAGAAAGGGTGTGGTCTAATGACATCAACACCCTATATCAGGTGTGCATAATTATTAGGCAACTTCCTTTCCTTTGGCAAAATGGGTCAAAAGAAGGACTTGACAGGCTCAGAAAAGTCAAAAATGGTGAGATATCTTGCAGAGGGATGCAACACTCTTAAAATTGCAAAGCTTCTGAAGCGTGATCATCGAACAATCAAGCGTTTCATTCAAAATAGTCAACAGGGTCGCAAGAAGCGTGTGGAAAAACCAAGGCGCAAAATAACTGCCCATGAACTGAGAAAAGTCAAGCGTGCAGCTGCCAAGATGCCATTTGCCACTAGTTTGGCCATATTTCAGAGCTGCAACATCACTGGAGTGCCCAAAAGCACAAGGTGTGCAATACTCAGAGACATGGCCAAGGTAAGAAAGGCTGAAAGACGACCACCACTGAACAAGACACACAAGCTGAAACGTCAAGACTGGGCCAAGAAATATCTCAAGACTGATTTTTCTAAGGTTTTATGGACTGATGAAATGAGAGTGAGTCTTGATGGGCCAGATGGATGGGCCCGTGGCTGGATTGGTAAAGGGCAGAGAGCTCCAGTCCGACTCAGACGCCAGCAAGGTGGAGGTGGAGTACTGGTTTGGGCTGGTATCATCAAAGATGAGCTTGTGGGGCCTTTTCGGGTTGAGGATGGAGTCAAGCTCAACTCCCAGTCCTACTGCCAGTTTCTGGAAGACACCTTCTTCAAGCAGTGGTACAGGAAGAAGTCTGCATCCTTCAAGAAAAACATGATTTTCATGCAGGACAATGCTCCATCACATGCGTCCAAGTACTCCACAGCGTGGCTGGCAAGAAAGGGTATAAAAGAAGAAAATCTAATGACATGGCCTCCTTGTTCACCTGATCTGAACCCCATTGGTCCATCATCAAATGTGAGATTTACAAGGAGGGAAAACAGTGCACCTCTCTGAACAGTGTCTGGGAGGCTGTGGTTGCTGCTGCATGCAATGTTGATGGTGAACAGATCAAAACACTGACAGAATCCATGGATGGTAGGCTTTTGAGTGTCCTTGCAAAGAAAGGTGGCTATATTGGTCACTGATTTGTTTTTGTTTTGTTTTTGAATGTCAGAAATGTATATTTGTGAATGTTGAGATGTTATATTGGTTTCACTGGTAAAAATAAATAATTGAAATGGGTATATATTTGTTTTTTGTTAAGTTGCCTAATAATTATGCACAGTAATAGTCACCTGCACACACAGATATCCCCCTAAAATAGCTAAAACTAAAAACAAACTAAAAACTACTTCCAAAAATATTCAGCTTTGATATTAATGAGTTTTTTGGGTTCATTGAGAACATGGTTGTTGTTCAATAATAAAATTAATCCTCAAAAATACAACTTGCCTAATAATTCTGCACTCCCTGTATATACACAGTATATGTGTGTATATACATTCTCTCTCTCTCTCAAAGGCTTAAATACTCCTCCCACTTCCCTCATCCCCCAGTCATTCTTTGCCTTTTATCCCAGGAGGTTGGCAGAGAAGTGTCAGAATTTTTAATTTTAGTTTTTTGCCTCTTATGGAGGGTAGTATTCTTCGGTATGGTACAGGAGTTTTAAGTAGTCCTGTCAGTCTCTCAGTGAGGGCTTGGATGAAAGTTAGAGTCTGGAGATGCAGGGAGAGTCTTTCTGCAAAACCATCCCGACTCATATTAACAGCTCCTCAAGCAATCGGCATTGTTGAACTTTGCTCCACTGCCTGCTTTCTTCTCTCAAGTCCATGGCGGAGGCGATGCTACTATCCGTCACACTTGAAAGGCCATGTTCCTGTTCCATAGCGTAGATTCTGGTAAGATCGTTTAATTTTACTTTATTTCTGAATGTACTGTAATGTGAATGTTTTCCTGAGAGGTTACCACCTTGCGGGTCTAACTTAACATAAGGGTCTCAATGAGTCTCTTTTAGTATCTTGGAATCGAGGGTTAATATCTCCTGAGGTGGGTTATTGAACAGGGGGGTTTATAGTCATGTTTGTTATGTGATTATAACCTGCTTATGTGTGATGTTTATGGGCTTGTGGTTTGGAACGTTGAGGCCTTTGGAAGTGATGCAGCCTTTTTGATTGGGCGCGCTTTTTTGGACTGTGTGGTTCACCATGTGATCGGGCGTGGTTCCGTTCTGTTTTCCATCTCCGCATTCCCGACCATGTGGCGAAGTAAATATTCTAGTCCGCAGGGGTCTGGTCATAGGAGGTGGTGAGTGCCCCAGCCATTGTGGGTTTCAGGTGCCGTTTTTGTGTTAATACTTAAGTCCATATTTATATATCCTCTTTCCAGCTATGGAGGATTCTGATGCTGAGACTGTGCAAATTTCAGATTGAGTAACGGAGGATTATGATACTGAGACTATTTTGATTTCAGATTCTGTGTCTGGTGAAGAATTCGGATTGGCCTCGTTGACACATGTCAACCAGTTTTGTTCCGTATGCCATATGAGAGCGCCTTGTTCCTCTGGATCAGGGAATCAAGGGACAGCTGAGCCATCCCCCTCTGGGGGTCCTGTCCTCCGAGAGGTGAGTTCCCTACCATTTCATACTTCTACACATGCGGGTAACTCAGTTTCTGATTCCTTCATGCGGGGTGGCGTGTTCCCCCCGGAGGTTGCAGCACGTTTTTGCTTCCACATAATGTTGCCGATTGTTCATCTGCAGAGTCCAGACGTTTATTTGAGAATTTGCTTGTGCCCTATTGTCTCGGGCCTTCCGCCTTGGGGAGGGCCTCCACAGTTCCCCATGGGTGTAACTGTTCCTGAATGTTGTGCCTTTCGTTACAGAATTGTGCGCCTTCGCGTATTGCTCAGACATGTTTTTCAGTTATTGAATGACCCTATCTTTACTAGGTACGGGGATTTTCAGTCTGCTAATTCGAATGGTGCACCTCATTAGACATGTGGGGATGAGGTAATCTCCTGATTGTCATTTGATTGAGATCTTTCCCAGTTTTTGGAAGATAGTGCTCTGTTTAGCTGGTCCTGGGGGTAGGCCTGTGTCTTTTTTGGGCGTTAACCTCTGGGTTGCCTTAATTTTATTTGTATCCGATGGGATGTCTCTTCGATACTCTTTGTTCTTCTTCGGAAGATGTTTTGGACATGTTAGTCCTATGTTAAAATGTCTGTTTTCCTTTTCTCCCCTATGAGGGAGAATTTATGCAGCTTGCCGGTTACGACCCTAAGTGCAGGCTGGTCCTGTTGGGTCTGTTCAGCCTTGCGGCTGTTCAGACATGTGGCGCTGTTCTGCTCGGCTGGAACGTTAGAAGCACTGAGTGCTCAGGTTATCATTGGTTTTCCTGTTCAACTAAGCATTCGAGAGGACCTGTGGGTCTGGAAGGAGGGAAAGATTCTTTCAGTCCTTATAACTCAGTCATAGATAACCGGGTCAGAGGAGTTTTTTCGCTGCGTCACTCTATCTGACATCTGATATTATCAGAACTTAGTGTTTTCCTCCCCTATGAGGTGGAGGGTTGGAGGGCTTAGTGCCCTGTTGCCGCAATTTGAGCGATTTGGCCTTTGGTTTTGGGGCTCTGGATTGCCCTTGTGGGCCTGATCCAACAGCTTGTATCAGAATAGGCTGTCTAGCAAGCGGAGGGTTTTCAGTTTGAAACCAGTTGCAGCTCTTGGCACCTTGCAGGTGTGTGCATACGCTATTTATAGTGTATCTAGATACAGCTCTTACTCTTGATGTGTACTGTCTGTTTAAATGATGAGACCTTTGGGTCTCTTTCCATTGTTTCCGGGTGAGTTGGATCTCCTTTTAGGATCTGTATTTCCGGGTGATGGTTGATCCCTGTAGGGTCTTTGCTTAGCTTAGGGTTTACTGAAGCTGGAAAGGCTTAGCACCTTTCTCTTCCCTGTGTCCTCTGCTGGTTTGGAGGTGATGGGGAGACTAGCCCTGCTAGCGGGTTTTTTTTTTACTTTGAGGTATCCCTTATGTTGTCCTGAGGCCTTGAGATGTCTCTTCATAGACTTCTAGCCTTGCTCCTTGGAGCGTTGGATTTTTGCTAGGGGTGGTCCCTTCCTTTGGTCGGGGTTTTCATGTGTTTCTCGCTATCCATTGGGCTATGTCCTTGCTCCATCTATCTGATCTGGTCACGGTGGCCAGGTTTTCAGAGTATTTATTACTCTTTGCAACAAGGCAGCACATGTAACCTAGTGGTTAGTTGTGTGGCTTTGAGCCTCAAGGATTGTTGGTTTGTCCAGCTACTGGCAATGAATGTCCACTTTCTGGTGTGCCTTAGGGTTGCATTCCCTTGGTCAGCTTGCAAGTATAACCTGTGGTTTCCCTGCTCTGCAGGCAAAGGGGTTGGCTGTGTCCTTGCTTGGCAGCTACTGGTAGGGGGGTCCTTTTTTGGACAGCTGTGTTGGGGATTTATCTTCCCATTAGTCGGTGGTTTCAGGCCTTGGGGACTGTTGTTGCCCTTCCGGTCTCATCCCTTTCTTTAGGGGATATTCTCCTCACTATGGAGAGGGAGTCCTTTGTTTTAGGGCTTCTCCTAGTTGGCAGGAGGAAAGGTGGGAATTGTTTCATTCCCCCTGGGTTCTTGGTGGCTCCAAGTAAGACTTATTGGGCCTTTTTTGCTAGATCCTTGGGTCTACAGCCTTGTCTTCTGTCTTCAGAGTCGAGAGTACCTGTACTCTGCGGGGATGGCTGTGCTATCCTTATGCTCATTCCTGTACCAGTTCTGTTTCCCTGTTTTGGATCCCTGAAGCTGGGTTGGTCCAGCTGAGTGTGGGTCTGGAGGTCAAGATGGCCGAGCGGTCTAGGGCACTGTGTTCAGGTCACAGTCTCCTCTGGATGTGTGAGCTTGTTGAGACTATCCTATTATCTCAGTCTACTAGGATTTAGAGTTTCCTTCATCTAGATCCATTGATTTTCAGAAGAGGGTTTACTCTTCCTTCAGGCTCTGAGTGCATACTCTCCTTTTTGGGGGGCCTCAATTGAGGTTTTGTGTTCCCCCTTTTAGTGACCTGTGTGTAGGTCCGGTGTCTTCAGTTGCCTAGAGTGTGCCCTCTGTCTGGGGGTTGCTTTGCAGTCTGTTTCTTGTTTGACTGCTTCTACTTCCTTGCAAGTACCCTCTGTGTCGTCCTGATAGGGAATCTGTGTTCTCAACGTGGGTTTTTTCCCTGGGTCTGTTACACACTTTTTTGTGGTTGAATACTTTAGTATTCTATGTTCAGACGCTGGGTGGATGTTACCTTCAGTTGCATTCCAGTGTTTGCAGGATGTTGGAGAATGAATTTTTTTCTGTCTCTGTGCACGGTCTTACCCCGGGTTTCGTTGGTATAGGCGTGGCCTCCTTTTCTCTGTTTGGACCCTTTGGGTCTTTTGTGAGCTGGGCTCACTATGGGAGGTGTTACTTTTATTTATTAGGAAACCTTTCGGTTTCCTCGGTTGTCCTTTGCCTTGTCTCTTTGGGGGTTTAGGCTGGTGTCCCCATCATTAGTGTGGGTGAGTGGTGGGGGAACGTCTGTTGGGCAACAGTGTCTCCTGGAGGACTGTTGGCTCAGTTGAGTTCATTTTGCGGTCTCTAGTTTGGCTCTGGACTAGCTGCGGGTCAGTGTCCTTGGGGCTTTTCCTTTCAAATTTTTCTCAGCTTCGGACAAAGTGGGATTTTTCATTGGGTAGAGGTTCAGGCTTAGTGCCCTCAGTATGGGCCGACTATTGTACCCTCCCGTCTTGGCATTCAGTGTCCTCTATAGCTTGGGTATTGTTTTCCCAAAAGTAATGAATGCAGCTGTGGACTCTTTCCATTTAAGAAGAAAAACATAAATTATGCTTACCTGATAATTTCCTTTTCTTCTGATGGAAAGAGTCCACAGCTCCCCACCCGTGATTTTATGTGGGGTGTCCTTATTATTCTTCTGGCACCTTTCACCCTGAAATTTCTTCTACTGTTCCTTGTTCCTCGGCAGAATGACTGGGGGATGAGGGGAGTGAGAGGAGTATTTAAGCCTTTGGCTGCGGTGTCTTTGCCTCCTCCTGGTGGCCAGGTTCTTATTTCCCAAAAGTAATGAATGCAGCTGTGGACTCTTTCCATCAGAAGAAAAGGAAATGATCAGGTAAGCATAATTTATGTTTTTAAAATAAAAAGTACATTTTCCTCTATGCGAGTGCAGAGTAAAACATTTTGAAAGGGCGACATGATACATGAGAGGCTACAGTTTTGAAACCCCTGGGGTAGACCATTACTAAAATGATAATGAGAGTACATTTATTTATCAACTTTTTTTTTTTTCTTCTTTTAGGGAGAACCGGGAGTAACAGGTCCACCAGGGCGTGTTGGGCCTCCTGGAAAGGATGTAAGGTTTTATTATAAAATTCAGCTAATTCTCTGATTATATCATGTCTATATTCTTTTAAAAACAAAAGAAAAAAATAATTTGTGAAATGTATGACAACACTTTTCAACACCATAGTTTTTTTTTTTTCTAAATGGATGGTTATATAGTAAAAGATATTACAACATTATATGCAATAGTCAAATATTGATATTAAAGGGACACTGAACCCAATTTTTTTTATTTTGTGATTCAGATAGATCATTCAATTTTAAGCAACTTTCTAATTTACTCCTATTATTAATTTTTCTTAGTTCTCTTGCTATCTTTATTTGAAAAAGAAAGTCCATAACCCTGGACAGCACTTGGTTAGTGGTGGATGAATTTATCCGCCAATCAGCAAGAACAACCCAGGTTGTTCACCAAAAATGTGTCGGCATCTACACTTACATTCTTGCTTTTCAAATAAAGATACCAAGAGAATGAAGAACACGCTAATAGGAGTAATTTAGAAAGTTACTTAAAATTGCATGCTCTATCTGAATCATAAAAGAAAAAATTTGGGCTCAGTGTCCCTTTAAAGCTCAATCATAATTAAAAAATTAAAGGACAAGCAAGGCCCCCAGTTATGCACACACTTGAATAATAATTATCAATCCATTTCCTCATAGAAAGTAAGCACTTGTTTTGTGTCCTATACAATAATGGGTTGATGCTATTTGTTGAGCGCCTATTAGTGCAGCTATTTTCAGTTTTCATTTCATCAGCCAATGTGTTCATGGCATGAATGATGTCCTGGTTTTTTTTAACGCTTGGCATCTTAGAGGTTACAAATGCCTTAAGAATAAATAGGGAACACATTGTATTCTTTGGATTTTGAAATATATTTTTCCAAGTGTTTCAGATACAAATTTACATTTACTTATATTATGTGTTTAAAAAAACCCACTATGGAATCTGAAAAGAGAGTGACTCTCTCTTTCCCGCAACTCAATATTTGTAAATGGTTTGAAGATTTCTAACTCTTTTTTTAAATTTGATAACTTTGAATATTAATCTAGAAATAAGGGTCCAGTTATTTATAAAGTTCTTTTTTTATTGACACAAAAATAATTTGCAATAATATTTACATTAGGGTGATATTGGACCTCCCGGACATCAGGGACCCAGAGGAATTCGTGGACCATCTGTAAGTATGTAATAAAAGAACTATATATGGTATTTGTGCCATGTACAATGTTTCAGGAAATTTACTGCATCATTACCTTTACAGTGCTTAACCAGCAATCACTTGAGACTTCAGCTTGTTGCAAATTTATGTTTACCTGATAAATGTATTTATTTCAAGATGGTGAGAGTCCACGAGCCATCACGCATTGGAATTCCAGACCTGGCCACTAGGAGGAGGCAAAAGATGCCCCAACACATCATAGCTTTAAATCCCTACAACTCCCCATGATCCTTACTTATACATATAGCCAAGTAGATGAGGAAAACAGAAATGCAGGAAAGAATAAGTAGGCAAAAAAAGTGCAAAAGAAGTACTGCCACCACCTGAACAAAATGAAAGTGTGGGAGTTGTGGACTTGCATTATCATGAAAGAAAGTATACCTTTTATTTTCTTGTCCCAGATGGTGAGAGTCCACAAGTCATCACATTTGGGGATCACCATGATATAGGTGGAGGACAAACAATGAAGGCAGGTTACTGAGCAGGCACTAAGGCTGCAGAACTATCCTGCCAAAAGTGCCTTCAGAGGAGGTATACACACCAAAGTGATAAAAGTTTGAACAATTCTGCAAAGAAGACGAAGTAGCTGCCTTGCAAAGCTGATCAATAAAAGCCTCATTAAAAAAACTCCCAAGAAGTGGCAACTGCTCAAGTAAAATGAGCAGTAATGCACTCATTAGAGCTTTCCCCACAACCAAATATGTCTTATGAATTAAGACTTTACGTACAGCTAGATTACGAGTTTTGCGAGTGAAAAAGCATTGTTATGCTTCATAACGCTGCTTTTTCCCTAACGCCGCTATTAAGAGTCTTGTAGGTATACACATTTTAAAAAAAGTCCTTTTTCAATGGGACTCCCATAGCGCCGGTATTACGAGTTTGCCTGGGAGGCCAAAAAGTGAGCCACAAGATCCGTGCCACCATCTAAAGTCAGTAGTTATGAGTTTTACGTTACAAATCTGTACCATAAAACTCATAGCTAAAGTGTTACAAAGTACACTAAACATCCATAAACTACCTATTAACCCCTAAACCGAGGCCCTCCCACATCGCAAACACTAGAATAAAATTATTAACCCCTAATCTGCCACTCTGGACATCTCTGCCACTTAAAAATGTATTAGCCCCTATTCCGCCGCTCCCCGACATTGTCACCACTATAGTAAACATATTAACCCCTAAACCACCGCCCTCCCACATTGCAAACACTATTTAAAGATTATTAACCCTTAATCTGCCGTCCGCCTACACCGCCACTATAATAAACCTATTAACAACTAAACCGCAAGACCCCCACAACGAAATATACTAAATTAAACTATTAACCCCTAAACCTCTGGCCTCTCACATCACTACATAAATATATTAAGCCCTAAACCTAACCCTAACGTAACCCTAAGCCTAAGTCTAACCCTAACCCTAACACTCCCTAACTTAATTATAATTAAAATAAAGCTAAATAAAATTTACAATTATTACCTAAATAATTCCTATTTAAAACTAAATACATACTTGCCTGTAAAATAAACCTAAGCAAGCTGCAATATAACTAATAGTTATATTGTAGCTATCTTAGGTTTTATTTTTATTTCACAGGTAAGTTTGTATTTATTTTAACTAGGTATTAACTATTTAATAACTACCTAGTTAAAATAAATACAAACTTACCTGTGAAATAAAACCTAAGCTGACTTACACTAAAACCTAACATTACAATAAAATAAAATACATTAAATTAATAAAATACTATGTACTAAATTAGAAAAAAAATTAACACTAAATTACACAAAATTAAAAATGAAATTATGAAAAATAAAAACGAATTACTCCTAATCTAATAGCCCTATCAAAATACCCCCCCCCAATATAAAAACCCCTAGCCTACACTAAACTGCCAATAGCAGTTCTTTGGGCATTGCCCAAAAGATAACAGCTCTTTTACATAGCAATTAAAAATACAAACACCCCCCCAACAGTAAAATCCACCACCCACACAACCAAACCCCCCAAATAAAATTCTATCTAAATAAACCTAAGCTAACCATTGCCCTGAAAAGGGCATTTGGATGGGCATTGCCCTTAAAAGGGCATTTAGCTCTTTTGCCATGCCCTGAAAAGGGCAATAAGCTCTTTTATGAAGTGCCCAAACCGTAAGCTAAAAATAAAACCCACCCAAAAAACCCTTAAAAAAACTAACACTAACCCCCGAAGATCCACAGTTTACAGTTTTCGAAGTCCGGACATCCATTCTCATCCAGCCGGCGAAGTCCTCATCCAAGCGGGCAGAAGTCCTCATCCAAGCGGGCAGAAGTCTTTATCCAGACGGCATCTTCTATCTTCATCCATCCGGCGAGGAGCAGGTCCATCTTCAAGACATCCGGCGCGGAGCATCCTCTTCTTACGGTCGCTGCTGTAAACTGAAGTTCCCCTTTAAGTGACGTCATCCAAGATGACGTCCCTTACATTCTGATTGGCTGATAGAATTCTATCAGCCAATAGGAATTAAAGGGGAAAAGATCCTATTGGCTGATCCAATCAGCCAATAGGATTGAGCTTGCATTCTATTGTCTTATTGGAATAGGATTAAAGCTAAATTGATGTCTATGGGGAAATTGTGCACGAGCACGTCAAAGCAGCGTTTGTATTTGGGTGAGGTTTGGAGCTCTGTGGATTCCACAAGTAGCAGTTAATTGTAAAACAGGGTATTGGTGGATGAGTCCATATTTCATCTGGAAAGCCTGAGAAAATATATTTCACTGCCTGACTGATAACTCGTTGTCTACCCCTCTGATCAACAGGGTACTGCGAGGAGGAAATGGGTCTCTGATCAGTTAGATGACCCCTCTCAATTAAAAGTAAATCTGCACTTCAATTTTCACCTAACTCCTCAAGGAGGCAAAGAAAATAAGGATCATGGAAAGTTGTAGGGATTTAAAGCTCTGTTGTGTTTGGGTGTCTTTTGCCTCCTCTTAGTGGTCAGGAGGGGAATTCCCACATTTGATGACTTATGGACTCTCACCACCTTATGAAAGAAAATAAATATACAGGTGGCCCTCGGTTTACAACGGTTCAATTTGCACCGTTTCAGAATAACAACCTTTTTTTACAATCATGTGACTGCTATTGAAAAGCATTGAGAAGCAGTGCATTGATTAAAAAAGCCAGTAGGTGGAGCTGTCTGCTTGTGTTGCAGCAAAGATATGCAAGTCAAGCAAGCTGAAATTAATCAGTTTAACCAGACCTGAGCTATCGAGCAGATTTCAAAGGAACAAGATCTTCCTATCTATAAATCAGTCCAGATTGGAATGCATAGAAAGAACTGTTTGCAGAAAAATGCAAGTGAAGTCTGTGTTGTGTGATTATTTTTTTAGGTTTATAATGCTGTTTAGCAAATGTTTTTGTTAATTTAACTTAGTTTAATTATATATTCTGTGTTGTGTGATTATTTTATTAGGTTTATAATGTTGTTTAGCATTTAAAGTCTTCATTTCAAAGCTTTAAAAATAATGTATTAGGTGTTACTTATGACAATTTTGAGAGGGCCCTGGAACCTATCTCCCTCACTTCCCATTGACTTACATTATAAACTGGGTTTCAATTTACAACGGTTTCGATTTACAACCATTCCTTCTGGAACCTAACCCCGGCGTAAACAGAGGGCTACCTGTACTGTATAACCCACAAAATACTTGTGCTTGTTAACATTGTTTTTCTTTGTTTATTTCCATTGCCTCTATTCCCCCTTCTGGGAAATTTTCTGTAGACACCCTCTTATTTCAGCATTCCAAAGTAAATTAACGAGGAGCAAAGAAAAAACATAAACTATAAACAAAGTTAATTAGTAAGGAAAAACACTACTGACTGTGTATTGTCTAGTTTATGCTAACAAGAGGTTTCCTCACTGAGACGGAAGCTCTGTGGACAATACAGCAGTGCAGCCAGTAAAGCCAGTAGAATACTTAGTTGCATTGGGAGAAGTATTAGGAGCAGAATTAGCAAAGTTCCTATACCACTTTACAGATAACTAGTTAGGCTTCATCTTGAATATTGTGTACAGTTCTGGAGACCATAGCCCCTATTTATCAAAGGTCTTGCGGACCTGATCCGACAATGCGGATCAGGTCCGCAAGACCTCACTAAATGCGGAGAGCAATACACTCTCTGCATTTAACATTGCACCAGCAGCTCACAATCGGCTGCCAGCAGGAAGGTGTCAATCAATCCGATCGTATTCGATCGGGTTGATTTCCGGCGATTCCTGTCCGCCTGCTCAGAGCAGGCGGACAGGGTTATGGAGCAGCGATCTTTAGACCGCTGCTTCATAACTTGTGTTTCTGGCGAGTCTGAAGACTCGCCAGAAACACGGCCCTTCAAGCTCCGCACGGAGCTTGATAACTAGAGGCCCATATCTCCAGCAGCATCTCAATAAACTAGAAATTGTCCAAAGGAGGGCTACTAAAATGGTACATGGTCTAAAATATAAAACGTACAAAGAAAGACTCTATGATCTAAATATGTATAGTTTAGAGGAGAGAAGGGAAAGAGGTGACGATAGAATCCTTCAAATATATAAAAAGACTTAATAAACTGGAAGGTGAAAGCATTTTCCACAAAAAAGAAATACCAAAACAAGGGGTCACAATCTTTATTTAGAAGGCAGAAGGTTCATTAGAAATGTGAGGAAGCATTTTTTTTTTATAAACTTCCAATAGAGGTGGTAAACACTAGGGGGCGATTTCTTATGCTGTGAATGCAGCAGTTTCTGCGTGAGCCTTCAGGCTCGCTGCAAACATAAGCTAAAGGGAAACTGAACCCAAATTTTTTCTTTCGTGATTCAGATAGAGCATGAAATTTTAAGCAACTTTCTAATTTACTCCTATTATCAAATTTTCTTCATTCTCTTGGTACCTTTATTGAAATGCGAGAATGTAAGTTTAGATTTTTGGTGAACAACCTGGGTTGTCCTTTCTGATTGGTGGATAAATTCATCCACCAATAAAAAAGTGCCGTCTATAGTCCTAAACCAAAAAAAAAAAAGCTTAGATGCCTTCTTTTTCAAATAAAGATAGCAAGAGAACGATGAAAAATTGATAATAGGAGTAAATTGGAAACTTGCTTAAAATGTCATGCTCTATCTGAATCACAAAAGAAAAAAATTGGGTTCAGTGTCCCTTTAAGAAGCAGGAGTCATAAGACTGCTCCTTAACTCATCCACCACCTCTGAGGCGGCGGACAGCAATCAGCCCGATCGGATATGATCGGGTTTATTGACACCCCCTGCTAGCGACTGATTGGCCGTGAATGTGCAGGGGGCGGTATTGCACAAGCATTTCACGAGAAATGCTTGTGCTATGATAAATTTGTCTGCATTTATCGATGTTGGGCAGACATGATCCTCTCCATCGGATCATGTCCGTCTGACAAATGATAAATCGGCACCTAGGACTGTAGAATAATTCCAAAATTCCTGGGACACACATAAGACGATGCTAAAAGATAAGTAAGTTTGCACTGCGCAAGTAATATGTGTAGAATTGATTGGCCTTTTGGTTCTTATCTGTCATCAAATTGTATTTTTGTATGATTTAACAATACCTCCAAAAGCCTTGTGTGTCATCCACTATCCTATCTGAAATGTCCCATAGATGTTTAGCAATCAATATACCAGTCCAGTCACCAAAGACTGGTTCTTTAAAAAAAAAATAGACTAATGTAAAGAACTTATTGGACAATATTCCACGAGTTTCATTTTCATAGCCAGATTGCCACACTGCAATAACGATATAATTATATCTGTATCGCTAAAATAGAATCATACATTTCCCAATAAATGAAGGTATGGGGCTGGATTGAAACCAATAATTGTTGGTGTAAATATTCATTTTCCTAATTGTTATTTAAGGTTTATATTTTATAATGGTGAAATTACATATGGGGCATTTTATTGCAACTATTCCAATTATATTTTATTTTTATTGTTTTGCATCACTGTATATCTTATTTCAACTTTCACTAAACATTAACATTTAATATTATATAGTGTTATAATGAGAAGGTTTGTCAGCAATTTCAGTAAACTCATAATCTAATTTGATGCATTGCCTTCCTTGACCTTTCAAAAAGGTCTATGAAATAAGGGTTTGCTTTAAAAGATTTTGTGAGCCAAATTTATATTAGGCTAATGTTTAAAATCATAGCAGGGAGGACATTTATTAGTGCTGACATTTTTTTTTTTTTGGCTTGGCAAAGCTTTTCTAAAGTTGTAAGATAAAAAAACAACTTTAACATATTTTAAAAGGATAATCAAGTGGTACATGAACTTGAATGCAACACTTGTTTTGTAGACATAAAAGTTAGTGAATCTAATAATTATTATCACAAAAAAAAGATAAAAGGAACTTACTGGTAAGTAGTCTCCGTAAACATTTATTTTTATTTATAAGATTTGAACAGTGCAATCAAATGTTAAGCAGCATTGCCAGAGTATAGCTGCAGATGGTCTGGGTCAAGGATGGCTTTTCTTGGCAACCCAGATGTTTTGGAACTACATTTCCCATGATGCTTAGGCACTCTGCAATCTAAAGTAAAAAAAAAAGAAGGCACTCCAGAGGCGTAATAACTTTTGTTCAGGCCCCTTAAAAAATAAGTTCCCCTAGTATGCAGGATACTCACAAAACTGGAGCACTTCTCACAAAATGCAAATTAGGCATTCTGGGTCCTCAAGAGCTCCCCAGCTAGCTCACCACTAGTCACCAGTGAATCAGAAAAAGCCAATAGTGTTTAACTGGAATCTCTCAGTGATCCCCAATAACCATTCAGGATAACAATATGAGGCCAATTTAGCAAAGGTCTTGCGGTCCTGATCCAACAGTGCGGATCAGGTCCGCAAGACCTCGCTGAATGCGGAGAGCAATACGCTCTCCGTATTCAGCACTGCACCAGCAGCTCACAAGAGCTGCTGGTGCAACGCCGCCCCCTGCAGACTCGCGGCCAATCAGCCGCCAGCAGGGGGTGTCAATCAACCTGTTCGTACTCGATCGGATTGAATTCCGGCGATTCCTGTCCGCCTCATCAGAGCAGGCGGACAGGTTATGGAGCAGTGGTCTTTAGATCGCTGCTTCATAACTGGTGTTTCTGGCGAGCCTGGAGGCTCGCCAGAAACACAGGGCGTCAAGCTCCATTCGGAGCTTGATAGATAGGCCCCTTGGACTGAAAACACTTCCCAAGCAAACACTTTGAAGTACTTTTATTAAAATGTGCAATGCACAATTTAAAATTGCTGGACGCATTTCGCAAGATACACTTGCTTCAAGCAGCACAATGTAATTAAAACAATAGTGACCGGATACAAATATATAGACATAAATGCAAACAAATTAGCACAATCAGTAATTAATCCTATATAACATAGATAGACAACACATGAATATCATATATAGTTTACATAGGTGTAACCTTTGTGTGCATATAATAATTCTAAATAATATTATTCATTATAGTACCTTCCATTGCTGTTATGGTGTCTCTCCTAACATACACCTAGATTATGAGTTTTGTGCAAAAAAGTTGCGTTATTTCATTCTCCATATCGCTGCCATTACGAGTTACTGAAAAGCCTCCTTCTGCTGTGCGTTATGGCACGTTAAGCTCCATACCACACAAAAGCCGAGGGCTGATTTGACATGCTCGTGCATGCTTTCCCCCATAGACATCGATGGGGAGAAAGTGTTAGAAAAAAAACTAACACCTGATGGGCAGAATGGCTATCGCCGTAACGCAACCTAATTGATGTCTATGGGGGATAAAAAGTTACGTTTAAACCTAACACCCTAACATAAACCCCTAGTCTAAACACGCCAAATCCACTGCCGCCAACATTGCAGACACTAAATAAAAGCTATTAACCCCTAATCCGCAGCTCCCCGACATTACTTAAACTATAATAAAGTTATTAGCCCCTAAACCGCCACTCCCCGACATTGCCGCCACTAAATAAACTTATTAACCCCTAAACCTCCGTCCTCCCACATCGCCGCCACTAAATAAACCTATTAACCCCTAAACCTCCGTCCTCCCACATCGCCGCCACTAAATAAACCTATTAACCCCTAAGCCTCTGGCCTCCCACATTGCCGCCACTAAATAAACCTATTAACCCCAAAACCTCCAGCCCTCCTCATAGCAAAACACTAAATTAAACTATTAACTGCTAAACCTAACACACCACTAACTTTAAATTATAATTACAATATACTGTAACTATATTTAAATAAATAAAAACTTACCTGTGAAATAAACCTAACTTTAAACTATAAATTAACCCAACCTTACTATTCTAATAAAATAAAAAAACTAGCAATTAAAATTCCTAAATTACAAATTTTTTAAAAATTACTAATACTTTGAAAACATTTAAAAAAATCTAACATTACAAAAAAAAAATACTAACATTACGAAAAATAAAAACCACTAAAATTACAAAAAATAATAAACTAAATTATCAAAAATAAAAACAATCACACCTAATCTAATAGCCCTAAAAAAATAAAAAAGCCCTCCTCCAAATAAAACACCCCCTAGCCTACAATAAACTACAAAAAGCCCTTAAAAGGGCATTTTGTAGGGCATTGCCCTATGTTAAACATTTTTTTTAACTGGAAAAAAATACAAAGTCCCCCCAACAGTAAAACCCAACCCCCCAAAATAAAAAACCTAAGCTACCCATTGTCCCTAAAGAGGCATTTGTATGGGCAATGCCCTTAAAAGGGCATTCAGCTCTTTTGCACTGCCCTTAAAAAGTTAGCTATTTTACAATTTGCCCAAAGCCCTAATCTGAAAAAAAAAACACCCCAAAAAACAAAACAAAAACCTAACACTAACCCAAGAATATCTACTCACGGGTTCCTGAAATCCCGACATCCATCTCCATCCAGGCGGAGAAAAGTCTTCATCCAGGCGGCGATATCTTCATCCATCCCGGGGGCGTCTTCTATCTTCATCCCGGTGGCGCGGAGCTGAGCTATCCTGGCAGTCGATGCCATCCTGTGCGGAGCGTCCTCTTAATACGGTCGCTGCCATACACAGAAGCTTCAATGCAAGGTACCCGTTTCAAAATGAGGTACCTTACATTTCTATTGGCTGATTTGATTCTTCAAATTGAAATCAGCCTATAGAATGCGAGCTTCTGAAATCCTATTTGCTGTTCAAAACAGCCAATAGGATGAGAGCTACTGAAATCCTATTGGCTGTATAAATCAGCCAATAGAATTTCAGTAGCTCTCATCCTATTAGCTGTTTTGAACAGCCAATGGATTTTAGTAGCTCTCATCCTATTGGCTGATTTCAATTTAAAGAATCAAATAAGCCAAAAGGAATGTATTCATTTTTTGAGTGCGGAATGGACATTGTGTTAAAGGTTAGAATGCTTGCGGTATAGCTATACTGCCGCGACTCGTAATATGCGTTTCTGGCCATTCCACATGCAATGGCCAATTTTTCAGCGGTATAGCTGTACCGCAAAACTCGTAGTCTAGGTGATAGTCCGTTAGTGGTGATGTAATTTTCGCGCCATTTTCGTGATTAGAAAAAAAAATCATTACACTAAATGCCTAACAAAGATAGACGCTTCTATGTATCCCCCTCAAATTCCAAACTCTGCAATCTAGTTGAGCATCATGGAAAATTTAATTCAGAACTGTTTTGTTTGTAAACGTTAGTCATTACTAGTCTAAGTAATATGAGTGTTACAAGGCAAAAGCTATAAATTTGCAAGACAAGTCCTTATTTTTTAAATGTCCTTTGCTTTAGCTGTACAATTTTAGAGTGAATGGGACAAAAATGGGAATTTAGATAAGAAAAAGTAACAAAAGTAGGAGAAAATGATACTGCCAGTCTTGATTTATAGTTTTGTAGGAATGTTTTTTAGCAAATTGTTACAGTTTGGGAGCTTGAACGTCTACATTCAATTCCACTCATAGACAACTGCAGTTGAGAGGAACTGGGGAGCCAGATAATGGTGTTTCCCATTTATTGTTCAATAACTGTTATACATCCTAAAGCCTTTCTCTGTTAAAGATTATTATTCTGTGTGTGTTTATTTTTTCAGGGTAAAAATGGACAGCTTGGCCCACCAGGCAACAACGGTGCCCCAGGGAGTATTGTAAGTATTCAAAAAAGTATATTAGCAGAATTTTATTTCAACATAAATAAACAGATAAAAAGCTCAGAGTGAAAAATAAAAAGCTCAGAGTGAACTTATCTCCCATACCTCAACAGCGGATGTCCTCACTGATATTTCAGAAGTCTGTTCGAGCTGCCTTTTTTAATAAAAACAATAAAAAAAATTGGGTCAGATTACAAGTGGGGTGGTATTTAACGCTCCCGCTCATGCACTAACTCCGCTAGAAGTAAGCTTTTTCTAGTAGCTCTGGTATAACAAGTTGAAAGTGAAACATTTTTGCCCGCAAGTTAACCCCATTTTCGCAAAATATGTATTTAGGAAAAATAGAACATATTCTGCGATGTGAAGAACATTGGTATTTAAAACATTAATATTTTCATGTCGGGTTAGCGCACTTGAGAACATGCGATCAGGTTTGCATGCGAATAGGATGTTAGATTTTTCCACTTTTTTTTCTCCATTGACTTCTTTGAGGGAATATGTTAACATGGTCACGATATTCTAACTTCAGCTTTTCTACACATATCTGATGGTATTTTGGTACAATATATATCTTTACCTATATGTATAGATGAGTATGTATAGGTACAGATATATACAGATATATATATAGGAATATTTATTTAAAAATACATAGAACATTTTCTGCTATGTGCATATTAACATTGGAATGTAAACTTTTTCCAACAAATACACAGTATAACACTTTATTAAATATGAATATTGCATAAATATGATTTTACAGGTTTTCTTCTACTTGAATTCAAAGGGCTCCAAATCACATATATACACATATGTATTATGTATGTATATGTGTATATATGTCTGTAAATACATATATACACATATAAATACATATATACACACACATAAATACATACATATAAATATATATATATTATTTATTTATTATATATTTATTATATATTCATTTATTAATATTATTAACTTTCTGCTATGTATGAATGTTTTAGTATGTAAAATATATTAAAATGTATTTTATCTCCATTATCTGTTCTTAAAAAACTTGGTACAAATATCTAAGTTTATTTTTGTCACATAGGGCCCAAAAGGTAACAAAGGAGATACTGGTACCGCCGGAGTCCCTGGATTTCAAGGACCTCAGGGACCGAGAGTAAGAAAAGGCTAAAAGAAATGTGTTAAATGATGCCTACACTAGTTATGTTGATGTTTAAGCAAGATGATTTGTCATTGATAAAAGATTACAACATGCTAATTTCACTTGCCTCATTTCAGTTTGTCTATGTTGCATGCTACTAAAACCATTTTTTTTTTCTTTCATGATTCAGATAGAGCATGCAATTTTAAGCAACTTTCTAATTCACTCCTATTATTATTTTTCTTCATTCTCTTGCTATCTTTATTTGAAAAGCATCAATTTAAGCTTAGGGGTCGGCCCATTTTTGGTTCAGCACCTGGGTAGCGCTTACTTAATGTAGTCCCCAATCAGCAAGCGCTACCCACGGTACAAAAAATGTGCCGGATCGTAAACGTAGATTCCTGCTTTTTTAAATGAAGATAGCAAGAGAATGAAGAAAAATTGACAGTAAGAGTAAATTATAAAGTTGCTTAAAATTGCATGTTCTATCTGAATTAGGAATGAAAATACTTGGGTTTAGTTTTCCTTTAATGACAGCTGTATATGTTAAATGTATTATTTATCTTACATCACAAGCACACGTATACTGCTATTAGTGTAAAGGCTTAAATTTCAAGGTACAGTTAATATAAAAATATCCTTTTTTAAGCGTATACTACATGTTTTCATCCATTTCTATCTAAAGTTATTTTAAAGCATATTCTCATACCCCTTTGGGTACTCATTTCAATGCTGGGCTTATAAGGGTAAAAAAAAACTATCTGGTCCTTTTAAATCTAGAATCTGTGACTTTGAGGTTCAAAATGTTTGGCCAAATGAAACATGTTTAAGATTTATATTAAATAAAATACTGCAATGTTTATACTAACTATGGATGCGTGAAAGTTTCAAGTATTTTGAGTGGTAATTAGGGTTTAAATGTTATTTTTAAGCCAAATATTGGGATATGGTCAGATACGATATTCAGTATCATATTTAACATTCAGCTAAAAATAATAATATTTGACAGCTGTAATAGCACATTGGGAATACTGGGTACAACATTTATGTTAAGAAATATTGCAATAATTTTTCTAAGAGATTTAAAGATGGTAACTGTATGTTATGACAGCATTCAGAAAATATTCCAATTCAATATTTTCTGTATTCTTATATCTATAAAATATATATAGTGCACCTTTGCTATAATTAAAAATATGTGCTCACATTTTAGGGAGAACCTGGTGAGAGTGGACCCTCTGGAAACGATGTAAGATTTTTCTTTCTTATGACAGTATTATAATTAATCAATTGTGCACTCATCTCCTCTATAATTTGAATACTTTATGTTAACGAAAACCATAAAGAACCATTAAATTGTATAATATAATTGCAACAAATGTACAATAAACACATGATGCAATAACACTATGAATTCCAGTTGATTATTATTTGTGTTACTTAAAAATGTAACATTTTTAATTAATTTCCCAGTTCCCTTTATCATGTGCCAGCCATCAGCCAATCACAGACTAATATATGTATAAGAGCTGTGAACATGTTCACATGCTTAGTAAGATGGTTCTTCAGAAAGTGTACACATACAAATGTTGTGCATGCTCCATCAAGGATGAGCAACTGTTCTTTTACAAGGTTTTGCTTGCATAAGTTATTTTACAGATAAATATACTGTGATGAGCAACTGTACTTTTACAATGTTTTGCTTGCATAAGATCTTTTACAGATAATAGCATCTGTCTCTAACAGAACTAGTGCAAACAAACAATTGTAAAAGATGTGCTTAGGATCATGCAAAAAGTGATGGTAAACTTTACCCTTTATATAAACAGACCCATAATGTTAGCAATATTTTATGGAGTTTAATTCATCAGTTGTAATGAAGATATACTTTAACTTTTTATTGTAGATCTGAAATTTAAAAACCCCACGCTCCCTCCCCCCACCCCTACTTCAACAGTAAAAACAATGCTGGAGCAAACGGTTTGAACTATTCTCCAATGGGTGCTTTTGCTCCAAAAATTGTGTGAGTGCTTAATGGCTAGAGCACTGATTGGAGAATAATTCAAACCATTAGCTCGCAAAAAAATTGCTTTTGAATTGGGTGGCATCTAAAATATGGCTAACATTCTGGATCTGTTTATATAAAGGGAAACATTTACTATGACTTTAAGGACTATATAGCAACAGTACTTGCAGCAAGGTATAATATTGTTTCCAACAATGTTGCAAATACTGCTACATACATTGCTCAAGACAAGTGCATGTTCATGAACTCATTTTGATAATGGAAGTCAATTGAAACTTTCTTTTTAATTGCTTTATTGTCATATCCCGTTAAATGTAACTCAATAAACCTTCAGAAAGTAGGTTATATTGTTGTGTAGCACTGGAATTCTAGATTTGTATTATCTACCATCTACTATTAACAAGACTGCCATAACATACTTCATTCACAGAAAATATTAATAAACTATGTGGTAACATGGTGAACAAAAATATTGTTATGTAATCTGAAGTTAGTATTTAATTAATGTATTAATTTAGCTTTAATTTTCTATTTATTTAGAGGGGAAAACTATACACCTTTAAAAGAATTCTTGGGCGCGATTACATATACGGCTCAGGCTTCGGCGCAAGCTCTGAAACCCGCGCCACCCGTAATTTCACCTCGCACATCGGGGTATTACATATATGGTGCCGGCAGCTCATAAAGTGCTGTAAGTCTGATAAACTAGCGATGTCCAGAAATGAGCGTAAATACAAATTTCTGGAATCGCCAGTGACTTACGGCACTTTAGAAACTGCCGGCGCCTAAGAAAAGTAAAGAAAATAACAAATCTCCTGTAAAAGTCTAACACGCCTCCCAAAAATAAGCCCTACACGTGAAAACCCCTATATCTGCAATCCCCCCCTCTCACTACTAATAACAAATGTATTAACCCCTAAACTGACAACCCCACAACGCAATAAGCCTAATTAAACTATTAACCCCTATATCCGTCATCAAACCCACACCGCAAGTAATAACTAAATTATTACCCCCTAAATCCGCCAACCCCAACCTCGCAAACTACCTATTAAAACTATTAACCCCGAATCCGCCATTAACCCACAACGCAATAAACCTATAAAAGTAGTAACCCCTAAACTGCCAAAGTCCACAATGCAATAAAGCTATTAAAGTATTAACCCCTAAATCGCCAAAGCCCACAACGCTATAAACCTATTAAAGTATTAACTCCTAAACAGCCAAAGGCCACAACGCAATAAACCTAACCCCTAACCTAACCCCCCTAACCTAACACCCCCAAAATGAACCCAAATTGCCTAATTTACAAAATACTAAAGTTACTATTAAATAAAAAAAATAAAAAAATAACACTACTTTAAAAATACAAATAAACTAAGTATAAATTAAAGGGACAGTCTAATCAAAATTCTGGAGTAGACTGTCCCTTTAAGCAACAATTACAGAAAATAAAAAAATCTAAGATTACAGAAAATAATAAAGAAAATTACCAAATTTTACAAAAATTATACCTAATCCCTATGAAAATAGAAAAGCCCCCCCAAAATAAAAACACCTCCTAATCTAAGAAACTACTAGTAGCCCTTTAAAGGGCTTTTTGAAGGGCATTGACCCAGGATAATTAGCTCTTTTTCAAGAAAATACACAACCCCCAACAGTAAACCCCCCCACCCACCACCCCCCCCCCCCAAATATAATAACCTAACACTAAAAACCCTAAACTACCCATTGCCCTGAAAAAGGCATTTGCTGGGCATTGCCCTTAAAAGGGCATTCAGCTCTTTTACTGCCCACCCTATCTAAATAAAATAAAACCCCTCAAAAATCCTTTAAAATACCCTAAGTCTAACCCCCAAATGGTCCTCACCTGTCCTGAAGTTCGACGGAGGATGTCCTGTTCAAGGCAGTAAAGTCTTCTTCCAAGCGGCGACCTCTTCTTTCTTCTTCCAGGAACTAGCCATCGCGGAGCGGAGGGCTGAACTGAAGACCGATGACCCTGGAGCTGAAGACCAGCGACCCTAGTACTGAAGACCGTCGAGTCTGGAACTGAAGACCGGCGACCGCGGAGCCATGGATCGTGGAGGATCCTCTTCATACGATCTCTGCCGTACACTGAATATTCAAGGTACGCAAATAAAAATGGCGTCCCTTGAATTCCTATTGGCTGATTTGAGCCTTCAAATTCAAATCAGCCAATAGGATGAGAGCTACTGAAATCCTATTGGCTGTTCAAATCAGCCAATAGGATGAGAGCTACTGAAATTCTATTGGCTGATTTGAATAGCCAATAGAATTTCAGTAGCTTTTATCCTATTAGCTGATTTGAACAGCCAATAGGATTTCAGTAGCTCTCATCCTATTGGCTGATTTGAATTTGAAGGCTCAAATCAGCCAATAGGAATTCAAGGGACGCCATTTTTAATCACGTACCTTGAATTCCTATTCAGTGTACGGCGGATATCGTATGAAGAGGATCCTCCACGCTCCATGGCCTCGCGGTCGCCGGTCTTCAGTTCCAGGCTCACCAGTCTTCAGCTCCACGGTCATCGGTCTTCAGCTCCGCCTTCCGCTCCGCGCCGGCTGGTTCCTGGAAGAAGAAAGAAGAGGTCGCCGATTGGAAGAAGACTTCACCACCTGGAACAGGACCTTCTCCGCCGGACTTCAGGACAGGTGAGGACCACTTGGGGGTTAGACTTAGGGTTTTTAAGGGATTTTTGTTTTTATTAATTTTTTTTTAGATAGGGTGGGCAATAAAAGAGCTGGAAGCCCTTTTAAGGGCAATGCCCAACAAATGCCCTTGACGGTTGACAGGTAGATAAACATTGTGCATGCGTTAGGTGTTTATTGCATTTATTTTTGCAGAAATTTTCGTGAGTTACGATGCTCCCATACTCAGCGCAAGGCTTCCTACGGCTGCCTTTTATGGCGAGGTAAAAATGGGGTAAGATTTCTCCATTTTTGGCACATAAGTCCTTGCGCTGGATATTGGATACCGATTTACGACGCAGTCCCATGTTAGCCTATGGGAGTAAAAATTGCGGGAGACATGTGAAATATACGTGCCGCATTTATATGCGGCGCTGTATATAGGATACCAAACCCACACAAAAACCAGCATCGCAGGCTTTTGCGGGTGACGCCGCATATGTAATGGGGCCCCTGTTCTTTACATTTACCTTTTTGTCTGTCATGCTATTTCACTAATTTGCAGTATCAGTAAAACCAAAAAATATTCAAAATGTTTGTGTTATGTTTTAGGGTGTACAAGGAAAACCCGGAAACAGTGGATCAAAAGGAGAAAGGGTAAAAATCGAATTATGTATCTAACAAACTAGGAAACATTGCTATATACCTGTTAGCAGTTGACCTAGCAGGTATTAAGTAACTGAGTAAATCATAAGAGAATTATATGTAAAATAACTGCAGGATTACATCAACTAAAACTGAGTTTTGTTCATTGTAACCACCACATATTGCCCTCAAGGACATGCCTAGGAAGAGCGAACCTTATTATCTTAACTCTCTCTATATATACGCAAAGGCCAAGACATACTGTATGTACAGATATTTTTATTACAATGGTGGCGTCAATGAGCAATCGAAAGCAAACCAATATATTTATTACTGTGCAGCAGGTATGACAAGTCACTAGAAAAACATTAAGGTTAAAAAATACAGTACAGTTTAAGGCACACTCGTAATTTAGGATCATCTTGGTTGAAATCCTAAAATAAAAGCTACTGATTACAGTTCAGCAAGTGACACATTTACTCTATACAAAATTGCAATCTAAATACACATTCCAACCAGATAGATGTAGAATACTAACTTCTTTGTTCAAGGATACCATTTACATATGAGGGGCTTAATGACAGGCAATCATACAGTATTTGCATAAAGTTTAGAAAATGGTTACTCAGTTCTTTGAGAAGATCAATGTTTTAGGTTGTTATGATTTCATCACCACTAAACATACCTTTGCAAAGTTTAACAAACAGAAATGGAATATAATGCAGCAAAATATTCTGGTATTCATAAAAGTATAAGCCTTGTTGACTTAAAAAATATAATAAAATGTTTTTCTCAAATGCACTTGAAAGTCAAATGACTAATGAGATTTGATGAACAACCATATTGGATTTTACCAACGTGTGTATGGTATATTTTAATGATATTAGCTAGTTGCTTGATGTCACAGGCATGTAAAGAGTTCACGTTATTTAATTTTATTTTTATTTAAACGAACAAGGTTAATACAGTTGTCTTTTAACTGAAGTTATATTATAATCTATGGTTAAATTATTCATAATTTGTCTTTTATATAAAAAGGGAGATCCTGGTAACAAAGGGGATAAAGGGCAACAAGGAGAAAAAGGTCAGGCCGGTGAACCTGGTAAACCTGGACATAAAGGTCACACAGGATTGATGGGCCCTGCAGGACCACCTGGAGAGAGAGGAACTTCTGGAGTTCCAGGTTCTCCTGGACAGCCTGGACTAACTGGCCCAAGGGTAAAAAAAGTCTTAAAATAAATTGGTAACATATTATAGAATAATGCAGTAAGCAGATTTAGGACTACTGTTTCTTTATTTATTTCTATATTAACTCTGAAGTCTACAGGTTAGGTGATGTATTTAAAAAGAAATGTTTAATTTATAGATTAATGTAATAATACATTATGCAGGGAACTGCACTAGCTGCTGTGGTTGTCAGGCTCAAGTTACGATTTGCAGCCTTTTTTATATTTTTTTTTATATTCATATTTTACTTTAGAATCTTAGAATGCACACTAATTAGGAAGATGAATGTAAATACATAATAATATAAATACATGAAACTGAGAACTAAATAATATTACCCACCACAGGGGATTATTTCACAAACAGCCGACTAGAACAGAATGTATATTTTGCAGACAGTAGTTTGCTATGGTGTTGATTTCTTTTACTTTGGTATACAATTACAGTTTACCTTACTGTTTTCTATATATATAAGAATTGCATATATTGATGATATTTTATTTGTTTGATAAGGTAGATAGAGTATGTCATATTCCTGATATGCAAATTGGTTCAATGTAGTTTGCACAAAAAGGCTGTTTACTATTTTTCCACCATGAATGAAATAAGCAGAATTTAAACATGATAAAAATAGTTTTGCTTGAAAAAAAAACCATTATGTAACACAGCAACATGATTTGTGAACCTCCTACTAATGCATTTTCAAGACTGGAATAAACATGTTTATTCAGGGCAAACGTCCTTTTTTAACATTTTTATAAGCACTCAAGATTAAAACAACACAATGAAAGGCTACAATGTCCTTTCTAACAGGCCTATATTAATTAATTACATTACTGGATACAAATTTCCATTCAATAGTCTTAATATCTGAAGCTGTGTAATTAGGTACACTTGAAGAGATTTTCAAGAAGGGAGTCATTCTTGAATAGCTCTCTGCTCAAAAGATCCTTGGAAATGATGTAAACTACTTTTCTGTAAATGGAGAAGAATCAAATGCGCTATAGAGTGCTCAATAAAGAGTGCTGTCAAAATCATATTGACAGTACAATCAAAAAGAGTATTAACTGTATGTATTAAACATCATATTAAAGGGACACTGTAACCAAAAAATTTCTTTCCTGATTCAGATTGAGCATTACATTTTAAGCAACTTTCTTATTTACTCCTATTATAAAATTTTCTTCATTCTCTTGGTATCTTTATTTTAAATGCAAGAATGTAAGTTTAGATGCCAGCCCATTTTTGGTGAACAACCTGGGCTATCCTTGCTGATTGGTGGATAAATTCATCCACCAATAAAAAAGTGCTGTTCAGAGTACTGAACCCAAAAAAAGCTTAGATGCCTTCTTTTTCAAATAAAGATAGCAAGAGAACAAAGAAAAATTGATAATAGGAGTAAATTAGAAAGTTGCTTAAAATTGCATGCTCTATCTGAATTACAAAAGAAATTTTTTTGGTTCAGTGTCCCTTTAATAATGTGCATCAATACTCAATAGGTCACAAAATTTTTATTGAAAGGGGCATGAAACCCCAAATTTGCTTTCACGATTCAGATAGAGTTTACCATTTTAAACAACTGTCCAATTTACAATTTATTTCTATCACTTTTGCATCATTCTCTTGGTATCCTTTATTGAAAGACAAGCAACGTACTACTGGGAGCTAGCGGAACACATATGTTAGCCAATGACTGCAGGCGTATTTGCAGCCACCAATAAGCAGCTAGCTCCAAGCTCCTGAGCCTACCTGGGTATGCTTTTCACAAAAAATGTAAAACCCCCAAAGCTTATTAGATAAGAGAAGTAAATTGGAAAGTTGTTCAAAATTGTATGTTCTATTTAAATTATGAGATAAATTTGGGGGTTAATTTCCTTTTAAACTATACAAAACAATAGTATTTAAAGGGACATGAAACCCCAACATTTTCTTTCATAATTCCTATAGACTATACAATTTTAAAAAGTTTTGAATTTACTTCTACTTAAAGGACCACTAAATGCAATTGCATAATTAACAATTGCATACGAAAAAGACTATACAATTAACACCTCCCTCTAAATTTAAAGTAAGTAGTAGATATTTTTTTCTCCAAATATACAGCCCCTTGTATCATGTGACATACACAGCCAATCACTAGTATACGTATACCCTGTGAGCTTATGCACATGCTGAGTAGCAGCTTGTTCTCCAGAAAGTGTGTATATAAAGAGACTGTGCAAAATTTGATAATGGAAATAAATTGGAAAGTATCTTAAAACTGCATGCTCTTTCTGAGTCATAAAAAAATATTTTGACTTGAGTGTCCCTTTAAGTTTTTTGGTATCTTTTGTTGAAAAGCAGGTTCGTAGGCTCATGAGAGTATCAGTGTCTAGATCACCATATGTCAACAGTTTTCAAGAATATATTTAACAGTTTTATACATCTGCAAGAGCCCTAGATGGCACAAGTTTTGCTACCATGTAGTTCTCCAGACATGTGTATACTACCTAAGCACATTTGATAGAGTCTCTAAATCACACACAAAAAAAGGGTTTCATGTCCCTAAAATGTACACAATAAAATTCATAACCCCTTAAGGCATTTCAGGCAAAAACTTCCCCCAAAAGACCAGAGCATTTTTAGCATTTTTGCCATCACTACATTTAAACAGAAATAGAGCCTTTTTTTTATATATTTTCCTATCAAAACTATATATATATATATATATATATATATATATATATATATATATATATATATATATATATTTTAATAAACAAGCCAAGGTATGGATCTAGGCCCATTTTAGTTTCATGCCACTATTTCATCACCAAATGCGATCAAATAAAAAAAAATTGTTAACTTTTTCACAATTTTAGGTTTCTCACTGAAATTATTTACAAACCGCTTGTGCAATCATGGCACAAATGGTGGTAAATGCTTCTCGGGGATCCCCTTTGTGCGGAAATAGCAGACATACAGTATATGGCTTTGGCATTGCTTTTTGGTAATTAGAAGGCTGTTAAATGCTGTTGCGCACCACACTTGTATATGCCCATCAGTGAAAGTGTTAATTAGGTAGCTTGTAGGGTTAATTTTAGCTTTAGTGTATAGATTACCCTCCCACTTGACACATCCCAACCCCTGATCCCCCTTTAATTTTGAATTCTTTAACCTCTTTTACCTAATTTTTATTTATTTCACTCAATTTTTTTTCTGTAGTGTTGCTGCCCCCCCTCATTACCATACCCCCTCCCAGATTTCTTTCCCTCAATGGATCCCAAATAGGATCCCCTTCATTGCCCCTCCTCCCTCCTTCCCCCTCACTGACGCAGCTTTTCTTTTTCCATTGCCTTTAGCGTGGCGTAGTGGTCCCACCTGCTACCGCCCTCCTTCCACCCCCTCCAGCGATGGGCCGCCCACCCGCCTCCCTCCTTACCCTCCTACACACTAACGATCGGCACAACTGCTGTCCGATGCCCTCTCTGTGTCGGTAACTCTGCAACTCGTGGGGCATGCAGAAATAGCGCAATATTGCTATTTTTAGTGAGATTGCGGCAGAGAGAAGCCCAGAACAACCAGTGTTGCACAGGGTACGGAGCTGGTTGTTAAGGGGTTAATGTACAATGCAGTTTGAAAATACAATGTTTATAGTATAATAAAAAGTACAAATTACTATGTAATTAAATTCTGAGTTTAAAGGGACATTATTAAAGGGACATGAAACCCACATTTTTTCTTTCATGATTTAGAAAGAGAATGCAATTTTAAACATCTTTCTAATTTACTTCTATTTTCTAATTTGTTTTATTCTCTTGATATTCTTTGCTGAAAAGCATATCTAGATATGCTCAGTAACTGCTGATTGATGCTGAACATAGAAGCCTCATGTGATTGGCTCACCCATGTGCATTGCTTTTTCTTCAAATAAGGATATCTAAAAAATGAAGCAAAATAAATAATAGAAGTAAATTGTAATGTTGTTTAAATTTGTATGTTCTATCTGAATCATGAAAGAAAGATTTTGGGTTTAGTGGCCATTTAAGCCAAAATTACAACTTTCATGATTCAGATAGAACATGTGGTTTTAAAAATAATCTATTTTACTTCTATTATCCAAGTTGCTTTATTCTTTTAGTATCCTTTGTTAGAAAGCATACGTAGATAGGCTCAGAAGCAGCAACGCACTACTGTGAGCTAGCTGGCGATTGGTGCCTGCACATATATGCTTTTTGTCATTACCTCATCCAATGTGCTCAGCTAGCTCCCATATTAGTGCATCACTGCTCCTTAATCAGAGGACACCAAAAGAATAAAACACATTTCTAAATAAAAATACATTGGAGAATTGTGCCCTGACACATGTTAGCTGACAGCCTTTAATTATGAATGTATTTTGCTGATGCAGTGACATACATCAAATCTCAATTCAATCCGGTACATTTCCACAGCAGTTAATTAAAAAATGCAACGCATATAACATCTACTTCTTCACTATCCCTGATAAATGATTTAAGAGGTCTTTGCTAATGTTAACTTGTGACAGCAGCAATATAATGAAATAAAATATTATTGTTTCCACTGCAGGGAGATGCTCCATCACTTGACACTTTACGGAGACTTATTCAAGAAGAGCTGGGAAAGCAACTTGAAGGTAAGTGCTGTGTAATCATAATTAGGGATGGGCGAATGTGTAAATTTTTGAATTTCGAATGTTAGAAACGAATGTTATTACCGAAATTCGAATTATAAATCCGAATGTTGATAAGAACGAATATTCTTAAAAATTCTATAATCGAATGTTATTTACAGTTTTCGAATGTCACTTTCGAATTGGAATGTTTATAATTATATCGAATGTCCACATTCAAAATTTCGAATTTAATATTCTATTTAACAAATACTATTCAGACGTTCAATAGTTCATATGGTAGTCAATCTAGTAAATTGATACATAATAGATACAAATATATCATTTCTAATGTTTTCTATATAGAATATTGCATAATTCGAATATTACATTTAAAGAAAGCATTAGAAATACTATTACAATCTAAATTCGAATTTTTCAAAAAGAATATTTTCGAATGTAATCATAAAATATGAAACCGAACATTCGAAAATCAAATGTTAGAATGTTATGTATACATTCGAAATTCGATTCGAACGAACAAATGTGTTAAAATTTGTGCCGTTTTTCGAATGTTGCGAAACATTCGCCCATCCCTAATCATAATCTTTAGGATTCTGAGACCCTCACTACTGCTTATTGCTATTATGTAAAGCATTTCTATCAAACATGACATTAGTTTTTTTTTTTTCTATTTGTCTGAGGACTGGAATTTATTCTCAGAACTATTGCACAGGATATATTAAATCTTTAAAGTACTGGGTCCATGTATACATTTTAAATATCTTTATGTATACTGGGCTAGATTACAAGTGGAGCACTAAATTATCACGTTCCCACTAACAGGCAAATTTGTCCATTTGCGGGCTCACGATAATTAATCAGCTATTACAAGTGGCTGCTTATTGCTACCGCGAGCTCGCATTTATTTTATAAATGTGCAATCTCTGGTTAATTTTATAAACGTGTCCCAAATGCCCCCAAAATACAGTCTAGTGTATCTTATTAAAAAATAAAGATAGCAACATCTTTATTTTTTAATAAAATAACTGCACTAGGCAGTACAGGGAGTGCAGAATTATTAGGCAAGTTGTATTTTTGAGGATTCATTTTATTATTGAACAACAACCATGTTCTCAATGAACCCCAAAAACTCATTAATATCAAAGCTGAATATTTTTGGAAGTAGTTTTTAGTTTGTTTTTAGTTTTAGCTATTTTAGGGGGATATCTGTGTGTGCAGGTGACTATTACTGTGCATAATTATTAGGCAACTTAACAAAAAACAAATATATACCCATTTCAATTATTTATTTTTACCAGTGAAACCAATATAACATCTCAACATTCACAAATATACATTTCTGACATTCAAAAACAAAACAAAAACAAATCAGTGACCAATATAGCCACCTTTCTTTGCAAGGACACTCAAAAGCCTGCCATTCATGCATTCTGTCAGTGTTTTGATCTGTTCACCATCAACATTGCGTGCAGCAGCAACCACAGCCTCCCAGACACTGTTCAGAGAGGTGTACTGTTTTCCCTCCTTGTAAATCTCACATTTGATGATGGACCACAGGTTCTCAATGGGGTTCAGATCAGGTGAACAAGGAGGCCATGTCATTAGATTTTCTTCTTTTATACCCTTTCTTGCCAGCCACGCTGTGGAGTACTTGGACGCGTGTGATGGAGCATTGTCCTGCATGAAAATCATGTTTTTCTTGAAGGATGCAGACTTCTTCCTGTACCACTGCTTGAAGAAGGTGTCTTCCAGAAACTGGCAGTAGGACTGGGAGTTGAGCTTGACTCCATCCTCAACCCGAAAAGGCCCCACAAGCTCATCTTTGATGATACCAGCCCAAACCAGTACTCCACCTCCACCTTGCTGGCGTCTGAGTCGGACTGGAGCTCTCTGCCCTTTACCAATCCAGCCACGGGCCCATCCATCTGGCCCATCAAGACTCACTCTCATTTCATCAGTCCATAAAACCTTAGAAAAATCAGTCTTGAGATATTTCTTGGCCCAGTCTTGACGTTTCAGCTTGTGTGTCTTGTTCAGTGGTGGTCGTCTTTCAGCCTTTCTTACCTTGGCCATGTCTCTGAGTATTGCACACCTTGTGCTTTTGGGCACTCCAGTGATGTTGCAGCTCTGAAATATGGCCAAACTGGTGGCAAGTGGCATCTTGGCAGCTGCACGCTTGACTTTTCTCAGTTCATGGGCAGTTATTTTGCGCCTTGGTTTTTCCACAGGCTTCTTGCGACCCTGTTGACTATTTTGAATGAAACGCTTGATTGTTCGATGATCACGCTTCAGAAGCTTTGCAATTTTAAGAGTGCTGCATCCCTCTGCAAGATATCTCACTATTTTTGACTTTTCTGAGCCTGTCAAGTCCTTCTTTTGACCCATTTTGCCAAAGGAAAGGAAGTTGCCTAATAATTATGCACACCTGATATAGAGTGTTGATGTCATTAGACCACACCCCTTCTCATTACAGAGCTGCACATCACCTAATATGCTTAATTGGTAGTAGGCTTTTGAGCCTATACAGCTTGGAGTAAGACAACATGCATAAAGAGGATGATGTGGTCAAAATACTCATTTGCCTAATAATTCTGCACTCCCTGTATTTTGGGGCTAAAATTGGCGGGAGTAGGGTGTTAGAAATAATCATATACATATATATTTAAATTTGCTACCATCGCTGCTCTACCTACCCCATGAGCTGCGCTTAGGTTCTGTTGCCATCTCTGACGGCATCAGAACAAGGCTCCCAATGGAACTTATGGAAGCGCGCTCTTGTGAGCCCAATGCTTTCCAGCAATGTGAATGGGAGCTCATGTTTACATTGCTGACAACTTGTAATACCAGTGCAAAGTAAAAGGGAAAGAAATAGACGTTGCTTCTCATGTTACTTATAATGAAAAGGGATAAAAGGTTTTTTATTATATTTTGGTGGACTATTTATTGACTTTCTTTGCCTGTAGCAATATGTGGAGATTAATAACAATTTCTTTCTGATTATTACAACTTTACAGCAAAAGTAGCCTTCCTCATGTCTCAAATGCAGCCTGCACAAATTAAGTCCTCACAAGGTCGACCAGGGCCCCCAGGCACCCCTGGGAAAGATGGACACGATGGAAGACCAGGACCACCAGGAGAGCCAGGAATACCTGGGCAGATGGGATCTGAAGGACCAGCAGGGCCAGTGGGTCCAAAAGGTTTGTGTATACAATTTCCTTATTCATCTGAATAAAATATCATGTATGCTATGATGTATTTCAAGGATTTACTTGAGGAGATAAATTATACTACACCAAGTTTCCAAAACATTCTTTCCCCTTAACAACTTGCTTAACAATGATATTCCTGGCATTGTAAGTAGGTTCACCATTTAGCATGTGAGTTCCCAAGACTATCTGTCCTATATATCATCTTTTTACAAGGTGACCTACATTGTGAAGCTGCTCATGGGCGAGACCCTCCGCCCCTCCATCATTTTTGTATTTGACATTTTTGTAAATGTTATTATGGCACAATCCATCTATTTCTAGTTCTGTAGCATATGTTGGTGCTCTACCTCTACAAATAATAATAATAATAATCACGAGTAGTAAATAGTGAAAAAGTGATAGAAGATTCAATCTACTCCAGAACTGTTGTTGTTTAAAAAGACAGATGATCCCTTTATTACCCATTCCTCAATTTTGCATTATCAACACGTTTATATTAATATACTTTTTACCTCTGTGATTACCTTGTATCTAAGCCTTTGAGGACTGCCCCCTTATTTCAGTTCTTTTGACAGTCTTGCATTTTAGCCAATCAGTACTGACTCCTAGGTAACGCCACAGGAATGAGCACAATGTTAACTATATAGTACACATGAACTAATGCTGTCGAGCTGTGAAAAAGATAAGAGGCGACCTTCAAAGGCTTAGAAATTAGCATATGAGCCTACCTAGGTTTAGCTTTCAACAAAGAATACCAAGAGAACAAAGCAAATTTAATGATAAAAATAAATTGGAAAGTTATTTGAAATTGCATACGCTACCTGAATCATGAAAGTTTAATTTTGACTAGTCTGCCCCTTTAAACCAATAATATAATTATACAATATAACATACAGGTGTTAAAATGATTTTATACTCATCAAATGTTAAAACCTTCCAGACATTTTATTTTAATAATATTATTGAAAATGTGTCTTTTTTTTTTTTTTTTTTTAGGAGACAGGGGAAATAAAGGGGACAGAGGGGAATCAGGTGTTGGACAGAGAGGGGATGTTGGACCTCCTGGTGCTCCAGGTACGTTATCATAAAATGTACTGTGTTTGTGTGTGTACCATTACTGCAAGTGCTTAATACTATAATTGTCTGGCACTGATTTTACCCACTAGTAGAATACGTGGGTTTTATCTTTGAGAATTTACTGGAATTCCCTATGTAGATTAGGAGTCCCCTCTATATGTACAATTCCTCTATAATACTTATGCTTAATCTAATGTTTTTGCTTCTTGCATCTATGGAAGCTATGACCTAAGTCCGCTGTATGTTTAATAGCTTTAGCATCTTCTGACTTTTTTGCTAATACTTTATCACAGAACTCTAACCCCTACGTAGTTGTACTTTTGCTTTATTGTTGCTTTCGTACCATGGGACTAATTCTCTAAAACATCTCTAGCTTGGAGCTAAATCATCACGCAGTCTTCACAGGGGCAGAACTATCTGAATCTTCTATGAACGGGGCAGAACTTGGAAGTATTGCTGTTAGCTGCCTCCCATAGAAAGTAAAGAGGCCCTGTGGAATGCAGAATGTTACAATGGAGCACAGGGTTAACAGGGAGCACTTTCACTGTTAATAATACTGGGACTGTACATTCAAATTAGATTATCTAAAAAGTTCCCCTAGCACTGTGATGTCACTCACAAGATACTAGCAAGGCAAATGTTGTTGTATCTCTCTGAACAAGCCTTCCCTGCATTGCTGGGTGGGAAGGAGAGACACACACAGTAAAATATAGAGTTTTGTTGCAGGGTCATAGGATGTGTACCCGGTCCAGTTTGAGAGTGCAGTTCCCTTCCGTGTTTTGTATATGTCTAGGGTGATTACATATTCCTGTGCACCTTTTTTTTGTTTTCAGTTTGTTTGGATTTGAAAGCTTGCATTGTGTGGCTGTTTTAGGGTCTCAGGTATTGGAAAGGACCTTGACGTGGTACCTGAGCTTGTCCCATTTGGCCAGATGCGGTGACTAACCTTTCCATTTTTGCTTTTAAATCTTAGCTGAGAGCTTGTAAGTGAGTGCTGGCTTTTCTCTGTGTGTTGTATTAATTTGTTTTGTAATTTTCCCTATGGTTCTTGCACCCAGACCTGTCTGGGGTTAACTGCTTGTGGCTCTGGGGACAGCACAGCTTCCTGTGAGTGCCAGTGGCACCCAGGGCTGAGCATGTTGCAGGGTCATTGGATGTGTACCCGGTCCGGTATGAGAGTGCAGTTCCATTCCGTGTTTTATATATATATATAGTAAACACACTCTGTAATCCCGCAGCTCCAGAAAAGGGCAAAAAATATTTTTCCAAAAAAACAAAACTTTATTGGACAAAAGTTTAAAAGCCATGTAAATAACATGCAAAATCACATAATCCATTGCAGGCCTGTAACAAAGTTTAGAACAAAACGGCAAATATATATATATACACACAGAGAGAAGCACACTCACAGGAATGAACAACTGGCTCAATACTATTGTTAGCCTGTTCTATGGCGATTTATCACCTGGGTGCAGCTTCTTTTAGCCCAGTAATGTTTTTCACAGAGTAGAACTTTCCTGTAGTATATCAGTCTGATCCCGCCTATTACGGTCAGTCCAGCACCGAAATACCAGGCAATTCCTCTCCGATCAAGGAACACAGCAACCCCAGACGATCATTTTGGCCTTCATTGAGCCTCGTCAGTGAGGTGTAGCCATATTCCTCTAAGCACACTGAGCAAGGAGTCCATGTCTGGTTGCCCCTTTTTCCCATAGGGAGACTAAATACATATATATGTGCCTTTACACAATCATATGAACACACACACACACATATGTATATTTATATATATATTTCTTTCATGTAAGTGGCAAGAGTCCATGAGCTAGTGACGTATGGGATATACATTCCTACCAGGAGGGGGCAAAGTTTCCCAAACCTCAAAATGCCTATAAATACGCCTCCCACCACACATATACCTCAGTTTTACAAACTTTGCCTTCTATGGAGGTGGTGAAATAAGTTGTGCTTGATTTCTTCTGATAGGCGCTTCTAAGCATTCTGAAGCCCAATTCCTCTCAGAGTACAGAGTTTGTCAGAGGGATGTGAAGGGAGTATTGCCTGTTGATTTAGTGGTTTCACCCATGAGAAATCCTGTCAAAGGCTCTCTGGAATGGGTCGCAGGGATTCATCCCCTGCCTCTCTTTTCAGATTGACGTTATACTCCTATACCATTACCTCTGCTGATATTTTTCAGTACTAGTTTGACTGTCTGCTGTGGATGGGTGTCTTCTGGTAAGTATGTATCATTTTTTAAGACACTCTCAGCTATGCTTGGCGGTTTATGCTGTAAAGTTTTAAATATATGTATTTGCTTATATTTGCCAAGAGTCAGGTCTATGTATATTCCCCTTTTCTGCAGACTATCAGTTTCAGTATGGAATTTATGTTTGGGAAGATTATTGTTTAAATTTTTTTCTTACCTGGGGTTCCAGTTCTTTCAATTTGACTTTGTTTTCTAAAATTTTTGCGGGCAAACTAGGCTCGCAAGGACGCAAAATGCTGGAGTTTTTTGCGTCATTCTTGGCGCAAATTGTTTTTTTGCCATGGAATTGCATCTAGGGTGATGCAAGTTTTGTCATTTCCTGCGTCTTTGTTGACGTAAGTTGTTTTGGTGTGAAGTCACGCTTATTATGATGCAAGTTGCGTCATTTTCTGATGTTAGCTTTGGCGCCAAACATTTTTTTACTTCCTTTTGCGTCATGCGTCATACTTGGCGACAAAAAAGGTTTTTGTATATTACCTCTCTTCCTTTAATGCTTCTGGCTCTCTTCATATTGTTAAGAGCTATTGTTTTGCATCTTACTTTAGCATAAGCATTTTTTCCCATTCCTGAAACTGCTATATGAGGAAATTGGATATTTTGTTTAAATGTTTTTTTTTTCTGTTTACATTTTGCAAGATGTCTCAGTCTGATCCTGCCTCTAATGTTGCTGTAGAAACTATGCTGCCTGTACACAGTTCTACCAAAGATAAGTGTGTCTGTTGTAAATTAACTGATGTTATTTCTTCAGCCCAATTATATGGCATCTGTCATGATAAGCTTTTGCATGCGGATAATGTTTTTATTATACTAATACACCGTCTGTTGTTCCTTCAAAGTCTAATGTACCTGGTATTCCTGCAGATGTAAAGAATTATATTGCTGCAGCTATAGATAAGGCTATATCTGCTATTCCGCCTTCAAATAAACGTAAAAGGTCTTTTAAAACATCTAATAATTCTGATGAACTTTGTATTGACCGACAGCATACTGAAATGTACTCTGCTGATGAGGATTCCTCTGGTTCAGAGGATACTGATTCAGATTCTGAAATTAACAAATCTTCTTATCTGTTTAAGATTGATTATATTTGTTCTTTGTTAAAGGAAGTTCTGGTTACTTTGGGTATTGAAGAGTCTAGTCCTCTTGATAACAAAGCCAGCAAATGTTTAAATTCTGTTTTTAAACCTTCTAAGGTTGCTCCTGAGGTTTTACTTATTCCAGATGCTGTTTCTGATATGATTACTAAAGAATGGTCTAAGCCTGGTTCTTCTTTTAATCCTTCTTCTAGGTTTAAGAACTTGTATCCTTTACCTGTGGCTAATTTAGAGTTTTGGGGAAAAGTCCCTAAGGTTGATGAGGCTATTTCCACTCTTGCCAAAGGTACTACTATTCCTATGGAAGATAGCACTTCTTTTAAGGATCCTTTAGATAGAATGATTGAATCTTATCTAAGAAGAGCTTATTTATATTCTGGTTATATTCTTAGACCTGCCATTTCTATGGCTGATGTGGCTGCTGCTTCAACTTTTTGGTTGGACAATTTAGCTCGTCAGGTAGAAGATCATGATTTGTCTAGCATTATTCTTCTGCTTCAACATGCTAATCATTTAATTTGTGATGCTATATTTGACATTATTAAAATTGATGTTAAATCAATGTATTTAGCTATTTTAGCCAGAAGAGCTTTATGGCTTAAATCTTGGAATGCTGACATGGTGTCTAAATCTAGATAATCTTTCCAGGGTAAGAATTTATTTGGTTCTCAATTGGACTCTATTATTTCCACTATTACTGGGGGGGAAGGAGTTTTTTTACCTCAAAATAAAAAGTCTAAGGGTAAATTTAAGATTCCCAATAATTTTCATTCCTTTCGTCAGAATAAGGAACAAAAGTCTACTCCTTCCCCTAAGGCCTCTGGTTCTAATTGGAGACCATCTTCAAATTGGAATAAAACCAAGCCTTATAAAAAACAAACTCCGGACCCCAAGACTGCATGCAGGTGCGCCCCTCAATCCAGTTCAGCTGGTGGGGGGCAGATTGAAATTATTTCAGGAAATTTGGTCAGGTTCCATTCAGAATCAGTGGATTCAAAATATTGTGCCTCAAGGGTATCGAATAGGTTTCAGAATGAGACCTTCCGTGAGAAGATTCTTTCTTTCTCATGTTCCAACAAATCCTGTGAAGTCTCAGGCTTTTTTTAAATGTGTTTCAGACCTAGAGCTTTCAGGGGTGATTGTTCCAGTTCCTCTACAGGAACAGGGGTTGGGGTTCTATTCAAATCTATTTATTGTCCCAAAGAAAGAGAATTCTTTCAGACCAGTTCTGGATCTGAAACTATTAAATTATTTTGTAAGAGTCCCAGCTTCAAGATGGTGACTATAAGGACTAATCTGCCTTTTTTTCAGCAAGGGCATTTTACATCCACAAAAGACTTACAGGATGCTTATCTTCATATTCCAATTCATCCAGGCCACTATCGGTTTCTGAGATTCTCTTTTCTATACAAGCATTACCAGTTTGTCACTCTTCCATTTTGCCTAGCGACAGCTCCAAGAATCTTTTTCAAAGGTTCTCAGTGCCCTTCTATCTGTAATCAGAGAGCAGGGTATTGCGGTGTTTCCTTATTTAGACAATATCTTGGTACTAGCTCAGTCTTTTCATTTAGCAGAATCTCACACCACAACTAGTGTGGTTTCTTCAAAGGCATGGTTGGAGGATCAATTTGCAAAAGAGTTTCTTGATTCCTCAAACAAGGGTCACCTTTTTAGATTTCCAGATAGATTCAGTGTCCATGACAATGAATTTAACAGACAAAAGGCAAATAAAATTGGTTTTAGCTTACTAACCTTCAGTGTCGATCGTTCCCCTCAGTGGCTATGTGCATGGAAGTTTTAAGTCTTATGACTGCAGCAGCGGATGCGATACCCTTTGTTAGTTTTCATGTGAGACCTCTGCAGCATTGCATGCTGAATCAATGGTGCAGGGATTATACTCGGATATCACAACCGATATACGTAAATCCCAACATTCAACTCTCTCTGTCAAATCTTACAGGTTGAGGAGCTGTCTGGGGGTCTCTGACTGCACAAGGGGTTTGGAAACCTCAAGAGGCGAGTTTACCAATCAATATTTTAGAATTCCATTCTATCTTCAGAGCTCTTCAGGCCTGGCCTCTGTTAAAGAGAGAACTTTTCATTAATTTTCAGACAGACAATATGACAACAATTTATTTATTGTCCCAAAGAAAGAGAATTCTTTCAGACCAGTTCTGGATCTGAAACTATTAAATTATTTTGTAAGAGTCCCAGCTTCAAGATGGTGACTATAAGGACTAATCTGCCTTTTTTCAGCAAGGGCATTTTACGTCCACAATAGACTTACAGGATGCTTATCTTCATATTCCAATTCATCCAGGCCACTATCGGTTTCTGAGATTCTCTTTTCTATACAAGCATTACCAGTTTGTCACTCTTCCATTTTGCCTAGCGACAGCTCCAAGAATCTTTTTCGAAGGTTCTCGGTGCCCTTCTATCTGTAATCAGAGAGCAGGGTATTGCGGTGTTTCCTTATTTAGACAATATCTTGGTACTAGCTCATTCTTTTCATTTAGCAGAATCTCACACCACAACTAGTGTGGTTTCTTCAAAGGCATGGTTGGAGGATCAATTTGCAAAAGAGTTTCTTGATTCCTCAAACAAGGGTCACCTTTTTAGATTTCCAGATAGATTCAGTGTCCATGACAATGTCTTTAACAGACAAAAGGCAAATAAAATTGGATTTAGCTTGTCTAAACCTTCAGTCTCGATCGTTCCTTTCAGTGGCTATGTGCATGGAAGTTTTAAGTCTTATGACTGCAGCAGCGGACGCGATACCCTTTGTTAGTTTTCATATGAGACCTCTGCAGCATTGCATGCTGAATCAATGGTGCAGGGATTATACTCGGATATCACAACCGATATACGTAAATCCCAACATTCAACTCTCTCTGTCAAATCTTACAGGTTGAGGAGCTGTCTGGGGGTCTCTAACTGCACAAGGGATTTGGAAACCTCAAGAGGCGAGTTTACCAATCAATATTTTAGAATTCCATTCTATCTTCAGAGCTCTTCAGGCCTGGCCTCTGTTAAAGAGAGAACTTTTCATTAATTTTCAGACAGACAATATGACAACAATTTATTTATTGTCCCAAAGAAAGAGAATTCTTTCAGACCAGTTCTGGATCTGAAACTATTAAATTATTTTGTAAGAGTCCCAGCTTCAAGATGGTGACTATAAGGACTAATCTGCCTTTTTTCAGCAAGGGCATTTTACGTCCACAATAGACTTACAGGATGCTTATCTTCATATTCCAATTCATCCAGGCCACTATCGGTTTCTGAGATTCTCTTTTCTATACAAGCATTACCAGTTTGTCACTCTTCCATTTTGCCTAGCGACAGCTCCAAGAATCTTTTTCGAAGGTTCTCGGTGCCCTTCTATCTGTAATCAGAGAGCAGGGTATTGCGGTGTTTCCTTATTTAGACAATATCTTGGTACTAGCTCATTCTTTTCATTTAGCAGAATCTCACACCACAACTAGTGTGGTTTCTTCAAAGGCATGGTTGGAGGATCAACTTGCAAAAGAGTTTCTTGATTCCTCAAACAAGGGTCACCTTTTTAGATTTCCAGATAGATTCAGTGTCCATGACAATGTCTTTAACAGACAAAAGGCAAATAAAATTGGATTTAGCTTGTCTAAACCTTCAGTCTCGATCGTTCCTTTCAGTGGCTATGTGCATGGAAGTTTTAAGTCTTATGACTGCAGCAGCGGACGCGATACCCTTTGTTAGTTTTCATATGAGACCTCTGCAGCATTGCATGCTGAATCAATGGTGCAGGGATTATACTCGGATATCACAACCGATATACGTAAATCCCAACATTCAACTCTCTCTGTCAAATCTTACAGGTTGAGGAGCTGTCTGGGGGTCTCTAACTGCACAAGGGATTTGGAAACCTCAAGAGGCGAGTTTACCAATCAATATTTTAGAATTCCATTCTATCTTCAGAGCTCTTCAGGCCTGGCCTCTGTTAAAGAGAGAACTTTTCATTCATTTTCAGACAGACAATATCACAACAGTAGCATATGTCAATCATCAGGGAGGGACTCGCAGCTCTTTAGCAATGAAATAAGTATCTTGGATACTTTCTTGGGCGGAGTCCAGCTCTTGTTTAATTTCTGCGATTCATATTCCAGGAGTAGACAATTGGGAAGCGAATTATCTCAGTCGTCAAACTTTGCATCCGGAGGAGTGGTCTCTCCATCCAGATGTGTTTCATCAGATTGACAAATGTGGTGTCTTCCAGAAATAGATTTGATGGCCTCTTGTTTGAACAAGAAACTTCCCAGATATCACTCCAGATCCAAGGATCCTCAGACGGAGCTGGTGAATGCTTTTGCAGTTCCTTGGTTTTACCAACCTGCTTACTAGTTCTTCTTCCAAGGGTGATCTGCAAGTTTATAATAGAACAATCTCATGTGTTTCTGATAGCACCAGCATGGCCTCACAGGTTATGGTATGCAGATCTGGTCCGGATGTCCAGTTGCCAGCATTGGCCACTTCCTTTAAGGCCAGACCTTCTGTCTCAAGGGCCGTTTTTTCATCAGGATCTCAAATCTCTAAATTTGAAGGTATTGAAATTGAATGCTTAGTTCTTAGTCATAGGGTTTGGAAAAAACTATTTTATGTGGCTCTCATAATTTCTCTTGGCATTCTTTTAGAATTCCTTGGATCTTACAGTTTCTTCAGGATGGTTTGGATAAGGGTTTGTCTGCAAATACTTTGAAGGGACACATCTCTGCTCTTTCTGTTTTATTTCATAGAAAGATTGCTAAACTTCCTGATATTCACTGTATTGTTCAGGCTTTGGTTTGTATCAAATCTCCTTGGAGTCTTAATTTGGTTTTAAGGATTTTGCAGGCTCCTCCTTTTGAGCCTATGCATTATTTGGATATTAAACTACTTTCTTCTAAAGTGTTATTTCTTTTGGCTATCTCTTCTGCTAGAAGAGTTTCTTAGTTGTTGGCTCTCTCTTGTAAGTCTCCTTATCTGATATTTCATCAAGATAAAGTGGTTTTACGGACTTAGTTTAATTTTTTGCCTAAGGTTGTGAATTCTAACAATATTAGTAGTGAAATTGTTGTTCCTTCCTTGTTTCCTAATCCTAAGAATTCTCTTGGGCGATCTCTTCTTTGGATGTGGTAAGAGCTTTGAAATACTATGTTGAGGCTACTAAGGATTTCAGAAAGACTTCTAGTTTATTTGTTATTTTCTCTGGTTCCAGGAAAGGTCAGAAAGCCTCTGCCATTTCTTTGGCATCTTGGTTGAAACTTTTGATACATAAGGCTTATTTGGAAACAGGGCAGTCTCTGCCTCAAAGAATTACAGCTCATTCTACTAAATCAGTTTGCCACTTCTTGGGCTTTCAAGAATGGATCTTCAGTTGATCAGGTTTGCCAAGCAGCAACTTCGTCTTCTTTGCACACATTTACTAAATTTTACCATTTTGATGTATTTGCTTATTCAGAAGCAGTCTTTGGTAGAAAAGTTATTCAGGCAGTTATCTAAATTTGATTAATTTGCCTATGATTTGAGTTTTTTGAAATTTAAGAAAACTTAATTATTATTTGGATTCATTTTTTTTAGCGAAAATAGCTATTTTTATTTTTATCCCTCCCTTTCTAGTGACTCTGTGGATTTCCACATCTTGGATATAATATCCCATACGTCACTAGCTCATGAACTCTTGCCGCTTACATGAAAGAAAACATAATTTATGTAAGAACTTACCTGATAAATTCATTTCTTGCTAATATGAAATAAATGAATTTATCAGATAAGTTCTTTTATATATATATATATATATATATATATATATAAATATATATATATATATATATATATATATATATATATATGTATGTGTAAGTGGAGGGCCGGTGCTATGAATTTTGGCTACACAGGCGAAGACATATATTGCCCCACCCCCAGCAATAGATTACTATATATATAAATACAAATATCACATCAAACTCTTGACTTTTAATCTGATGTATTAAAACTATAATAGTGATAATGATACATTTCTGCATGACATAATGTTCAAAAGTGGTGGCTCTGTATAACAAAACAAATAGAAAAACGTTTTAAAAAATATAAAACACATGAACCTGAAGACAGAAGGACCTCTTTTCTTTTCAACCATGATACCTAGACTGATACTAACATGTCTAACAGGAAAATGTATCAAGCTGCTGGTAGACAAGTTCTCAAGCAGAGACCTGCAATCCCTTTGGAAAAATGTAAGACTACCGAAGAGCTCTGTTATTCACTCTAGTTCCCTGCTTTTGGACAACCAATTGCATGAGAGCAGGGCCTGTCAATTGCCCCAAACAAGTGACTTTGATGTGTTATCATTGCCATTTAGGATAAGAAGCAGAGATTGTGCCCTGCATTTGTGGTTGCTGACTTATTCTCACAAGCCTGAACACAAAGTCCTCAGAAGCTGCAAATGCATCTTTGTAACATTTTCAAGCCCTACAAGAGATCACCTTAAAGGGACACTGAAACCAATTTTTTTTTTTCGTGATTTAGATAGAGCATGCAATTTTAAGCAACTTTCTAATTTACTCCTATTATCAAATTTTCTTCCTTCACTTGGTATCTTTATTTCAAATGCAAGAATATAAGTTTAGATGCCGGACCATTTTTGGTGAATAACCTGGGTTATTCTTGCTGATTGGTGGATAAATTCATCCACCAATAAAAAAGTGCTGTCCAGAGTCTGAAACAAAAAAAAAAGCTTAGATGCCTTCTTTTTCAAATAAAGATAGCAAGTGAACGAAGAAAAATTGATAATAGGAGTAAATTAGAAAGTTGCTTAAAATTGCATGCTCTATCTGAATCACAAAAGAAAAAATGTGTCCCTTTAACTTGCAGTGGAGTACTGGCAGGTGTTGGCTAAGGGACCAGTACCACTCTCACTTTATTTGGACAAGTGTTAATGTATATTGATTATAATGAGCATTTATACACATATTAACATAATACACTACACTATATGCTAATGCAAGACATATGTACACTTATAAAAATGCTGCACTGTATAATTATTGCAAGGTATGTCTAAACTGATAAAATATATGCTGCATTTTATAATGATGTTATGGGTTCATACATTTAAAAAAAAAAAACCCAGAAGAGGCTGCCCTGTATAACGATAATGGGTGCCTATACACTAATGGTGAGCACTCTGTTCTGCATAATGATGCCAAACATGTATACACTGAAAACAAACACATTGCGCTGTATAATTATGCCAAGTATCTAAAGACTGAAATAGGACATGATGTGCAGAATTTGGCCATCTACACACTTTAATGTATAGGTATACATTTTTAGTGTGTACATGCACAGTATATTCATTGGATTTACATTTTTTTTTTGTCTTTAGGTCAACAAGGTGAGCCAGGATATGCAAAGGATGGAGTTCCAGGCATACCAGGATCTCAAGGAGAACCAGGCTTACCTGGACCAATGGGAGTTCAAGGACCTCCAGGTCCCACTGGACAATGTGATCCATCCCAGTGTGCATACTATGCAAGTCTTGCTTCAAGGCCCGGTAATATCAAAGGACCCTAATTGGGATGGAGCAACTTTTATGTCTACATGGACTCACTTCAGAGACTTGAATCTAGTGCTGGTTTAAGGAACCTTCAATAAGGAAAAGTCTAACAAGATTAAATGGGTCCATTGGACCTGTCAACGCTAAGAGAATGCAATTTGCATAAAGGGATTCAATTTGATTTTGTTTTGTTTTTAAAAAACAAATAACAGTAATTGCTGCCGGTCGGTCAAGGCTTTTATTTTCTTCTATTATGTGAATTGTTTTATTCTTAAATCAGGGAAATACAAACATTTTGTTTTAAGGAAGGACATGTGCTTTGAAAGTGAAATGTTCTATAGCAACGTTCTGAATAAGAAACAAGCAACGGCCTCAACTTGAATGTTCTTATGAGCTTTCCAAGGTGCTGAAAATAGACTTTCTAATTATTTCATTGATACTGATTGTGTTTTGTTGAGTGGTAATAGCTTCAGATATTTAATTAACATTTGCCCTTTAATGGTATCACCCAGAAAAAAAATAACATTTAATATTATTTCTTATAAAATGTGATACTGGCAATACTGTAAAGTTATAGATTTATGTAAAAAATGCCCTTTTATGTTTTATTGCATACAACGTGTTGCTCCAGAGCAGAACACAGCCAGAGGTAGGTTATGTGACTGCCATTCCAGATGACTGAGTTCTGCTTAGGATTTCCAAGGCTTGCAACTGCTAATCAAGACTTATATGTATGTGTTTAACCCTTTAATGGGAGTTCAACATATACTTAGGGTCAATATCAAAATGACATTATCTACTGAAAAAGAGCATGTCATTTTTTCATTAGATTGTACCCTTAAATAGACATTATATTGTAAAATGTTGTTTCCACAACGTGTGTTTCCAAAGAGAATTACATGAAATTAAATTGCTTCTTTAGTTTTATCTTTGTATTTTGACATAGCTGTTTTTGATACTTTTTCATGCCTATTAAAATGCTATTTCAATTGCATGAATAAAACTAAAGGAACAATTTCTAACGCATGTAATAGCTTGCAGCTTATTTATCAAGTCATGGGGGAATATGTTAAGTGGATCATTTTAACAAGAAATTTCTTATCTGATGATTATATTCCACAACATTTATTAATAATATATGTAGTAGAATTATTTTAAGCATTTGTACTCTCATTGACGATTATTATATATATACTATACATTGGTGTCCTTCTCTATTCCCAGTGGGTCACAATCCTGCCAGGACTTTAGCATTTCCATAAGAAAGTATAAGTGAGTAATATAGGGTTAAGTAAATTTAATTATTTAAACCGAGGCTGGTCTGTAGCCCTAATGGAATAAAGTCGGACACCCTTCTTCTATAATTTAACAGTGTTTAATATTACTGGATCTCTGTTATTCTACATTATATCATAACCTTTTGTTTTATTGCACAAGATAAGGCCGGCATCAACTGCCATGTTTAATCCCATTTGCTGCCAGAGAGAGATGCAAGCAATGAGTTGCCCCCTCGTTGGCAGCCAAATGTTTAAGGTAGAATAATAACCTAAGTTTGTTTTTATTATTTTAAAAGTTTGGTCCAAGTGTTTTGTCAGAAAATGTTTTTTTTGCATGCTATAATTTATTTGTTAAGGTCTTGTGAACTGCAGAGTTATCACTGATATTTGTGTACATGTGTGACGTAACAAACGTGGATTATACAAACCAAATACCCAATAATGCTAACATACCGATTTGGCAGATTCAGCGGTACAGTTTTTCAGCTATACAAAGTTACAATTTGAAATCATGAGGAATTAAATGGATTCAAATAGCAAGGCATTGAAATGGTTAATTTTAGCACCTACTTCTTGATTCTTATATAAATAAGGATCCATATAAATGCAGATTTATGTGATTTAAGGTTTTACTCCTACTATAAATTTTATGTTCAGTTTGTCAATACTAAGGAGTATGTTTTTGATATCAGTGAGTATTTAATCCCATAGAAGCAAGAGGCAGGAGGTGGAAGATATTTGTCAAACAGTAACAAACTCTGGAGGTTTTTTACATGGGATTCTATTTTTATTGGATTAAAGGGACAGTAAAGTCTAAATTAAACTTTAATGATTCAGATAGGGCATGCAATTTTTAAAAAAATGTTCCAATTTACTTTTATCATCAAATTTGCTTTGTTCTCCTGGTATTCTTAGTTTAAAGATAAACCTAGGTAAGTTAATTTGCTAATTTCTAAGCCCTTGAAGGTAACCTCTTATCTAAATGCATTTGACAGTTTTTCACAGCTAGAGGGCGTTAGTTCACATGTGCCATGCATCTAATATTGTGCTCACGCCTGTGGAGTTATTTAAGAGTCAACACTGATTCACTAAAATGCAAGTCTGTCAAAAGATCTGAGATAAGGTGGCCGTCTGCAGAAACTTAGATACAAGGCAATCGCAGAGGTAAAAAGTATATTAATATAACAGTTTTGGTTATGCAAAACTAGGGAACATTAAATAAAGTAATTATCATTTTAAACAATAACATTTTTGGTGTTTACTATCCCTTTAAAGTTCAGTCCATTAGAAAAACTGTGCAAAGTGTCTTGCATGACAATTCTAGGTACATTTAAGGCCATTCCAGTCCATTTGAACCACATAAGAATAAATGTGGTTATTGACTTTGAATCACTTTAATATTAATAATAATTTGCTAATAATCTCTCAGAAACCACATTTCGATCAGCTTTTCATATTATTTTAGGACTTCTCTATTTCAAAGGTCTTCACCTCTTGAAAACACACTTTCACCTCTAGAGAAACATATATCTTGGCGACTCAATATTAAAGTTTTGAACATACTTAGATTACATATTTATAAAGTTACAAATATCATTTAATCTGTATAACTTGTACTTATCTGTAATAAAGTCATAAGAATATTCATTTGCAGTTGCATATAAATGTTTGCACATTGAAAATTGTTAAATTAAAATACATTTACTGAAAATTGCAGCTGTGAGTTGCTTAATCAGCTTCAGACTCATTTATATTGCTATCGTTGACTTCTTGCTACATAGAAAAAGTTCTGCTGGGAAAGATAGCAGCTTCATAATGCTGCAAAACCTTCCTATACATAGGAACTAAAAGGACAGTAATTTCAAAATTAAACTTTCATGATTCAGATAGAGCATTCAATTGTAAACATCTTTTCATTTTACGTCTATTATCTAATTTTCTTTGTCATCTAAGCATCCTGAAAAACATGCCTAGGTAGGATCAGCTGAGAGCCCTGTGCTGATTGGTGGCTGCACACATATGCCTCTTGTCACTGGCTCACCCAATGTGTTTAGCTAGCTCCATGTAGTGAACTGTTGCTCCTTCAACAAAGGATAACAGGAGAACAAAGCTATTTTGATAAAATGAGTTAATTTGAAACTTGTTGAAAATGATATGCTCTTAATCATGAAAGGTTGGGTTTACGTGTCCCTTTAAGTTAAATCTGTTTGTTTTGATTTTGAAAAGTGTATGTCTGTGTTTAACTGGCCACAGGAATAGAAGCTGTTTGACTAATAAGGAAGATAAAAATATTGGGGGGGACATCCCATAGGACATCTATTTTAAAAAAAAAAATGAAAAGGGACATGAAACCCTTTTTTGTGATTTAGATACAACATTCAATTTTAAACAACTTTCCAATATAGTTCTATTATCAATTTTACTTCAGTTTCTTGGTATCTTTAGTTGAAGGAGCAACAATGCACTTTTGGGAGTTAGATAAAGACATAGGGGCCGATTTAACAATGTGCGAGAGGACATGATCCGCTGTTGGCATTTATCATTGCACAAGCATTTCTTGTGAAAACCCCAAGGGGATGTTAAGCAACCCGATTGTATTTGATCGGGCTGATTGCGGTCCGCCACCTCAGAGTTAAAGGAACATTAAACCCAATTTTTTTCTTTCATAATTCAGATAGAGAATACAATTTTAAACAAAATTCCAATTTACTTCTATTATCTAATTAGCTTCATTCTTTAGATATCCTTTGTTTAAGAAATAGCAATGCACATGGGTGAGCCAATCACATGAGGCAGCTGTGTGCAGCCACCAATCAGCACCTTCTGAGCCTATCTAGATATGCTTTTCAGCAAAGAATATCAAGAGAATGAAGCAAATTAGATAATAGAAGTAAATTAGAAAGTTGTTTAAAATTGCATGCTCTTTCTAAATCATGGAAAAAGAATTTGGAATTAATGTCCCTTTAACCCCTTAATGACCAAGGACATGCAGGGTATGTCTTAAAAAAAAGGCAGTTAACGCCTGAGGACGTACCCTGCACGTCCTCGGTGTGGAAAGCAGCTGGAAGCGATCCTGCTCGCTTCCAGCTGCTTTCCGGTTATTGCAGTGATGCCTCGATATCGAGGCATCCTGCAATAACCATTTTTAGCCATCCGATGCAGAGAGAGCCACTCTGTGGCCCTCTCTGCACCGGACATCTACGGCTAAGTTCGTTGGTGGGTGGGAGCTGGTGTGTAAGGCGGGTGGCGGCCATCGATGGCCCTTTGTGACGCGGAGGGGGGAGTGATCGTGGGCGGGGATGGCCGGATGCGCGCACGGATGCGCGCACGTGTACAGGGAGGCGGGGGCGGGCACGTGCACGGGGAGGGAGCGGGTGGGAACCGCTACACTACAGAAATAAGTTTGTTAGAAGTGTGCAGAAGTGGGCAAAAGGGGGGGAATAGTTTTGATCTAACAAGATCGATTTGGCTGGTGGGGTGTTGGTCTGTGGGGGGAAGCTACACTACAGAAAAAAATAAAAAATAAATAATAAAAACATTTTTTTTTGCAAATTGGGTACTGGCAGACAGCTGCCAGTACCCAAGATGGCCCCCAAATAAGCAGAGCGGGAGGGTGAGAGAGCTGTTTTGGGGGAGATCAGGGAGGTTTGGGGCTAAGGGGGGATCCTACATAGCAGCATATGTAAATATGCTAAAAAATTTAAATATAAAAACGATTCCTTTAATTTTAGTACTGGCCGACTTTCTGCCAGTACTTAAGATGGCGGGGACAATTTTGGGGTGGGGGAGGGAAGGGAGTTGTTTGGGAGGGATCAGAGGGTGTGATGTGTCAGGTGGGAGGCTGATCTCTACACTAAAGCTAAAATTAACCCTACAAACTACCTAATTAACCCCTTCACTGCTAGCCATAATACACGTGTGATGCGTAGTAGCATTTAGCGGCCTTCTAATTACCAAAAAGCAACGCCAATGCCATATATGTCTGTTATTTCTGAACAAAGGGGATCCCAGAGAAGCATTTACAACCATTTGTGAAATAATTGCACAAGCTGTTTGTAAATAATTTTAGTGAGAAACCTAAAGTTTGTGAAAAAGTTTGTGAAAAAGTGAACAATTTTTTTTATTTGATCGCTTTCGGCGGTGAAATAGTGGCATGAAATATACCAAAATGGGCCTAGATCAATAGTTTGGGTTGTCTACTACACTACATTAAAGCTAAAATTAACCCTACAAAATCCCTACAAGCTCCCTAATTAACCCCTTCACTGCTGGGCATAATACACGTGTGGTGCGCAGCGGCATTTAGAGGCCTTTTAATTACCAAAAAGCAATGCCAAAGCCATACATGTCTGCTATTTCTGAAGAAAGGGGATCCCAGAGAAGCATTTACAACCATTTGTGCCATAATTGCACAAGCTGTTTGTAAATAATTTCAGCGAGAAACCTAAAATTGTGAAAAACTTAACGTTTTTTTTTAATTTGATCGCATTTGGCGGTGAAATGGTGGCATGAAATATACCAAAATGGGCCTAGATCAATACTTGGGGTTGTCTACTACACTACACTAAAGCTAAAATTAACCCTAGAAGCTCCCTACATGCTCCCTAATTAACCCATTCACTGCTGGGCATAATACACGTGTGGTGCGCAGTGGCATTTAGCAGCCTTCTAATTACCAAAAAGCAAAGCCAAAGCCATATATGTCTGCTATTTATGAACAAAGGGGATCCCAGAGAAGCATTTACAACCATTTATGCCATAATTGCATAAGTTGTTTGTAAATAATATCAGTGAGAAACCTAAAGTTTGTGAAAATATTTGTGAGAAAGTGAACAATTTTTTTTATTTGATCGCATTTTGCGGTGAAATGGTGGCATGAAATATGCCAAAATGGGTCTAGATCAATACTTTGTGATGTCTTCTAAAAAAAAATATATAAATGTCAAGGGATATTCAGGGATTCCTGACAGATATCAGTGTTCTAATGTAACTAGCGCTATGTATTTATTGCCCTATAACTTGCAAAAAAAGCAAAGAACATGTAAACATTGGGTATTTCTAAACTCAGGACAAAATTTAGAAACTATTTAGCATGGGTGTTTTTGGTGGTTGTAGATGTGTAACATATTTTGGGGGTCACATTTAGAAAAAGTGTATTTTTTTCCATTTTTTCATCATATTTTATAATGTTTTTATAGCAAATTATAAGATATGATGAAAATAATTGTATCTTTTGAAAGTCCATTTAATGGCGAGAAAAACGGTATATAATATGTGTGGGTACAGAGAGGAAAATTACAGCTAAACACAAACACCGCAAAAATGTAAAAATAGCCTTGGCCCCAAACGGACAGAACCACTGTTTTCTAACTCCTAATTCCGAGCGAGCCTGAAGGCTTGCATGGAATTAGAAGCATTTGGGCCTTGATATAGCCACCAATCAGCAAGTGCTACCCAGGGTTTGAACCAAAAATGGGCCGACTCCTTAGCTTAGATAACTGCTTTAAATAAAGATAGCAATAGAACAAAGAAAAATAGATAATAGGCATAAATCACAAAGTTGCTTAAAAGTGTGTGCTCTACCTGAATCATAAAAGAAAAAAAATGGGTTTAGTATTCCTTTAACTGTCCCTTTAATCCTTTTAAGACAAAACCTTTTTTATCATATTTACATAGTGCTCTTTTATATTTATTCTCCGCGTTCAACCACATTACACATTTATATTAAAACCTCAACATAGTTACTGCTCCTTTAAACACCTATTGCATTTGTGTAAAATTAGGTTTTCTTCTAGATGCTGCGAATCAAATGGCTGGTTTATTATTATTATTATTATTATTCTTTATTTATAAAGCGCCAGCAGATTCCGCAGCGCTGCCCATAGATACAAGGATAAAAGTACAATGGAGAAACAATACGATAAAAAACAACATTTTACAGACAAATAAAGGGGGAATTAAAGGGACAGTCAAGTCCAAAAAAACTTTTATGATTTAAATAGGGCATGCAATTTTAAACAACTTCCCAATTTACTTTTATCACCAATTTTGGTTTGTTCTCTTGCTATTCTTAGTTGAAAGCTAAAACTAGGAGGTTCATATGCTAATTTCTTAGACCTTGAAGACTGCCTCTAATCTGAATGCATTTTGACCACTAGAGGGCATTAGTTCACATGTTTCATATAGATAACATTGAGCTCATGCACGTAAAGTGACCTAGACTGAGTACTGATTGGCTAAACTGCATGTCTGTCAAAAGAACTGAAATAAGGGGGCAGTCAGCAGAAGCTTAGATACAAGATAATTACAGAGGTAAAAAGTATATTAATATAACTGTGTTGGTTGTGCAAAACTGGGGAACGGGTAATAAAGGGATTATGTTTCTTTTTAAACAACAAAAATTCTGGTGTTGACTGTCCCTTTAAGGGTCCTATTCCCGTGGGAACTTACAATCTAGATGGGTAGGAGGATGGGAAACAGGAGGTGGTTTAGAAAATTTACAGCATTTTGAAGACCTGGCTTACAGAAATTTCTGCCTTCTAGCTTATATTAGCTGGTGATTTTTAACTTTAAGTAAATCTAGAGAACAAAGAAGAAATATAGAAAAAAGCCCCAATTATGCTGAACTCCTAAGTGTGCTGGAATCCAGTTACAAATTAAATGATAACTTAAAATTGGTCCCAGTAGCTTTAGTTATGCTAATTAACACGACCAGTAATTTTCTTTAGAAATGTGCCAATTCTACTAGGGAGTTTGGGACAAGTGCACATTTTTACAAAGAAGGGGTACGATGTCCCTTTAATTTAAGAAGAGGCTATTCAAACACAGAGGAAGAGTTATAAATAGAAGGCAAATTCAGCTAAGATTTATTTGCTGTTTTCCCCAAAGCACAATCTTATGGATTAGAATTTGGGCCAATGAAGAATTGCTGTAAAAATATCCCATTAAAGGAAAATAAATTATAATATGTATAACCTGAATATGAAAGAATACTACTTAAACCTGTTAAAAATATTTTATTTGCATGGCAAAAGGTTAAGTTGAAGCTGTTTCTTTTATTTTGAAA